>NW_018408041.1:673526-698564 GCF_002113885.1 Mizuhopecten yessoensis
CTATACGAGTACACGTCCGAGCTCACAGTATACTAGACTACTACTACATGTCTGAGCTCACAGTATACTATACTACTACATGTCCGAGCTCACAGTATACTAAACTACTACATGTCCGAGCTCACAATATACTAGACTACTACATGACCCAACTCACAGTATATACGACTACTACATGTCCGAGCTCACAATATACTAAACTACTACATGTTCGAGCTCACAGTATACTAAACTACTACATGTCCGAGCTCACAATATACTAGACTACTACATGTCCGAGCTCACAATATACTAGACTACTACATGTCCGAGCTCACAGTATACTAAACTACTACATGTCCGAGCTCACAATATACTAAATTACTACATGTCCGAGCTCACAGTATATTAGACTACTACATGTCCGAGCTCCCAATATACTAGACTACTACATGACCCAACTCACAGTATATACGACTACTACATGTCCGAGCTCACAATATACTAGACTACAACATGACCCAACTCACAGTATATAAGACTACTACATGTCCGAGCTCACAATATACTAAACTACTACATGTCCGAGCTCACAGTATATTAGACTACTACATGTCCGAGCTCCCAATATACTAGACTACTACATGACCCAACTCACAGTATATACGACTACTACATGTCCGAGCTCACAATATACTAAACTACTACATGTCCGAGCTCACAATATACTAAACTACTACATGTCCGAGCTCACAGTATACTAAACTACTACATGTCCGAGCTCACAATATACTAAACTACTACATGTCCGAGCTCACAGTATACTACACTACTAAATGTCCGACCTCACAGTATACTAAACTAGTACACGTCCGAGCTCACAGTATACTTAACTAGTACACGTCCGAGCTCACAGTATACTTAACTAGTACACGTCCGAGCTCACAGTATACTAGACTACTACTACATGTCCGAGCTCACAGCATACTAGACTACTACATGTCCGAGCTCACAGTATACTACACTACTAAATGTCCGACCTCACAGTATACTAAACTAGTACACGTCCGAGCTCACAGTATACTAGACTACTACTACATGTCCGAGCTCACAGCATACTAGACTACTACATGTCCGAGCTCACAGTATACTAGAGTACTACATGTCAGAGCTCACAGTATACTAGACTACTGCATGTCAGAGCTCACAGTATACTATACTAATACATGTCCGAGCTCACAGTATACTAGACTTCTACATGTCCGAGCTTACAGTATTCTAGACTACTACTACATGGCCGAGCTCACAGTATACTAGACTACTACATGTCCCAACGCACAGTATATAAGACTACTACATGTCCGAGCTCACAGTATACTACACTACTAAATGTCCGACCTCACAGTATACTAAACTAGTACACGTCCGAGCTCACAGTATACTTAACTAGTACACGTCCGAGCTCACAGTATACTTAACTAGTACACGTCCGAGCTCACAGTATACTAGACTACTACATGTCCGAGCTTACAGTATACTAGACTACTACATGACCCAATTCACAGTATATTAGACTACTACATGTCCGAGCTCACAGTATACTAGACTACTANGTATACTAAACTAGTACACGTCCGAGCTCACAGTATACTTAACTAGTACACGTCCGAGCTCACAGTATACTAGACTACTACTTGTCCGAGCTCACAGTATACTAGACTACTACTACATGTCCGAGCTCACAGAATACTATACTACTACATGCCCGAGCTCACAGTATACTAGACTACTAAATATCCGAGCTCACAGTATACTAAACTAGTACACGTCCGAGCTCACAGTATACTTAACTAGTACACGTCCGAGCTCACAGTATACTTATCTAGTACACGTCCGAGCTCACAGTATACTAGACTACTACTTGTCCTAGCTCACAGTATACTAGACTACTACTACATGTCCGAGCTCACAGTATACTAGACTACTAAATGTCCGATACTAGACTACTACATGTCCGAGCTCACAGTATACTAAACTACTAAATATCCGAGCTCACAGTATACTAGACTACTAAATGTCCGAGCTCACAGTATACTAGACTACTACATGTCCGAGCTCACAGTATACTAGACTACTACATGTCCGAGCTCACAGTATACTAGACTACTACATGTCCGAGCTCACAGTATACTAGACTACTACATGTCCGAGCTCACAGTATACTAGACTACTACATGTCCGAGCTCAGAGTATACTGGACTACTCCATGTCCGAGCTCACGATATACTGGACTACTACATGGACTTTATCTATGTGAATGGCCAATATTATAAAACCCAGTCTTTGTGAGGGGTCAATAAGATAAAACCCAGTCTATGTGAAGGGGTGTGCGGGTGGGGGCAATATTATAAAACCAAGTTTGTGTGAGGGCCAATATTATAAAACCAAGGTTGTGTGAGGACGAATATTAGAAAACCAAGTTTCTGTTTAGGGGCCACTATTTTTAAACCCAGTCTACGTAAGGGGGCAATATTATAAAACCTAGTCTATGTGAGGGCCAATATTGTATACCTTTATCTATGTGAATGGCAAATATTATAAAACCCAGTCTATGTCAGGGGCCAATAAGATAAAACCCAGTCTATGTAAAGGGGGAGTCCGGGTGGGGGCAATATTTTAAAAACCTAGTTAGGGCCAATGTTATAAAACCTAGTCTATGTGAAGGGGGGTCGGGGTGGGGGCCATATTATAGAACCTAGTCTATGTGAAGGGGGGTCGGGGTGGGGGCCATATTATAAAACCTAGTTAGGGCCAATGTTATAAAACCTAGTTTATGTGAAGGGGGGTCGGGATTGGGGCCATATTATAAAACCTAGTTAGGGCCAATGTTATGAAACCTAGTCTATGTGAAGGGGTGTGCGGGTGGGGACAATATTATAAAACCAAGTTTGTGTGAGGGCCAATATTATGAAACCAAGGTTGTGTGAGGACGAATATTATAAAACAAAGTTTTTTTTGGGGTCCACTATTTTTAAACCCAGTCTACGTGAGGGGGCAATATTATAAAACCTAGTCTATGTGAGGGCCAATATTGTATATCTTTATCTATGTGAATGGCAAATATTATAAAACCTAGTCTATGTGAAGGCGCCAATATTATAAAACGTAGTCTATGTGAGGGGGCCAATATTATAAAACCTAGTCTATGTAAGGGGGGCAATATTATAAAACCTAGTCTATGTGAGGGGGCCAATATCATAAAACCTAGTCTATGTGAGGGGGCCAATATCATAAAACCTAGTCTATGTGAGGGGGCCAATATTATAAAACCTAGTCTATGTGAGGGGGCCAATATTATAAAACCTAGTCTATGTGAGGGGGCCAATATCATAAAACCTAGTCTATGTGAAGGGGTCAATATTATAAAACTTAGTCTCTGTAAGGGGGCCAATATCATAAAACCTAGTATCATCATCAAACTTTATTTCCTCCAAAAAGGAGATATTTGTGTACAAGAAAAAAAGCAAATATTACAAAAAGGACAGAAAATGCCGCGGTAGGGCGCAGCTAAAGAACTGTGTCCTCGCGAATGCGAGTAAAAGTCTTAGTCATGGTTTCTTAAATCATTCCATTCACTTGAGTTCGCGAAGCGCGCACGACAAAGTATGCTGCATGCATCAGAAACAGTTTTTGAGTTGTATCATCCTGAAATTGGGGACCTGTTTTTGCACCTAATAATTTGTGAACAAAGGGAGCAGTGTCATGTTGATCAATGTAATTGAACACATTCAATCCAAACTTATACAGGGTCATCTGTAGAAAATGAGCCCGGAGTTCACTGGTGTACTCGCAGGTACAGCAATAGTGAGATATGACGTCACAGAAATGTTGGGAACCCTTAGAGCAAACGTTCTGGTCAGGTGCCGAAGGCTTTGCCAATAATCTGCACAATGAGTGAATTGCTTCTATGTCTCTGTTAGATTTTGCCGCGCGCAACATAATGTACGGGTTGTAGGAGGAGTGACAGTTCCTAAATATATCAAAATCACGGTTGTTTCTTAGTCGATCATTTAGGGTCAGGTTTTCTGTAGCCATTATGGAATTTCTCACTTTCCGCTTCCACTGAAGTTTAGAGGGGAACGTGTGGTTACGAAGGTGTGCATCCAAGAAAGACGACAGGTTATATTTGTAGATTATCTGCACAATATCCGGAACAATCCCTCTTTCACGAACACTTCTAACATTTTCCGTTTGCAAATGAAGGAATGAATGTAGTCTTCTTGTGAAGATCTGCTTAGTTAAGAGAGACTGCTCCATCAGAACAAGCTTTCCCAGAAATATTAGCTTCCTCTTATCAATAGCTGAAGAAATTCTAATCAAACCAAGTATAGGCTCAACAATATCTGACCTGGCACGACGATCAGCTCCAAGAATGACATTAGCAGCTTAATGTTGAAAGCGACTAAGTTTCGCGAGGTCGGTATTACCGAGTTGAACCCAGTGCTCACATCCATATAGAATTGAAGGTAGTATCACTTTCTTATAAAGACTGATTTTTACTAGAGGATTGATATCACATGCTGAGGGACAAAGCCCTATGATAGAATGTAGCGTCTGTCACCCTTTGTCACACGCAGCCTGCATGCGTTCGGCGTTAGACATTTGTGAGCTTACAATATAGTTCCTAGATGAACTTGAGATGATGTGGTCTCAATAGTGACAGGTCCAATCATCCAACTAGCATCAGGCTGTCTTGGTATGTAATATCCAATAACAACAGTTTTACACTTTGAGTGATTAAATACGAATTTCCAGTCACGACTGTATTCATAGCAAATGTTCAGAAGCTTTTGAAGTGAAAGCGGGGAAGTTGTGGTCAAAGATATGTCGTCGGCTAACGTCGGATTTCCAGTTAATAAGCATTGGACTTTAGCACCAAGCTTACTATTCTCTAACTTGCAAAGAAGGGAATCGATGAATGTTAAGTATAGAAATATCGACAGTTCTCCTCCTTGTCGAAACCCTGACTCAACAGGAAACCAAGGTGACGTCGTTCCCTGCCACGTCACAGCGCTCACAATATCGGTGTAAGACTCGCGAATACACTGGAAGAAAGTTGTCCAATGACTCCAAGATCTTTTACTTTTGCCATTAGCCCTGCGTGGCAAACAGTGTCGAAGGCCTTTTCAATATCGAGAAAGGCTAAATAAAAGGTGCTGTTTAACTCAAGGTTATGGTAAATCGTCTCCTGGAGAGAGAAAGACGCTGTCGTACATCCTAAAGATTCGGGAAGGACTGAAGTCGCCAGGGAGGCCTGTAGGAACAACATAACAGGGAAATTGGGCGATAACTAGCGGGATCACACCGAGACGTGTTACCACCTTTGTGAATAGGAAGAATTAAACCTCTTTTCCAGATACCAGGTACGTGAGCAAGTTCGATACATTTGGTGTACAGCTTTTGTAAACATAGTATCAGGGTTCGTCCTCCATAACGTAGTTGTTAATTGCGAACACTATCGTTTCCGGGTGCTTTATTTAACTTAAGTTTTCTTAGAGCACATTCAATTTCATTAAACACGATTTTCCGATTTAGTTCATCCGTATCAAAAACAGACATGGGGTCAGTTGTAATTTCACAATTTATCAAGTCCGATGCATCAGTGTCACGTTTAAAAACGTTCCAAAAATAGTTTTTGAATGCTTCCGCAATATCTTCAGGTGACCTAAGTAACTCGCCCTGAACTTTTAAGGTTGAAGATCTAGTGTAGGACGTTCCTTTTAATTTCTTCAAAGCCTGCCAGAATGTTGCATTATCACAATCCGCTGCGTCGTTCAATTTCTTATGAAGTGACGTTTATCGCTTTTATATTGGCGATAGGTTGGATAATGAAAGCCTCGTGGTTTACCGTCAGCTATCCATTCCTTTCGTCGATCACGTGCACACTTGTGCGCTTCTCTCACCGCTTTCGTCCACCATGGTTTTAACCATGGTTTTAACAATATCTCCAAGAGCTTCAATAACTTCTGTAAAATCAGCTATATTGGAGTCACTAGGCAAGTACACTCCAAACAGGAGGCTTTGAGTTGACACGATGGATGCGGCATCACATTCCAATAATACGATTTGATTGCACAATTTGTATACCTTCAAAAGAGTAGCGAAGCTCTTTCCGGACTAAAAATATTAGCCCACCATTACCACAACACACTGAGTTATACTCCGTGTCCGTAAGCATAGGATATGGGGGTTGGGTCGGGGCCAATATTATAAAACCTAGTTAGGGCCATTGTTATAAAACCTAGTCTATGTGAGGGGGCCAATATTATAAAACCTAGTCTATGTGATGAGGGTAATATTATAAAATGAAGTCTATGTGAGGAGGCCAATATTATAAAACCTAGTATATGTGAGGGGGGCAATATTATAAAACCTAGTCTATGTGAGGGGGCGAATATTATAAAACCTAGTATATGTGAGGGGGAAAATGTCATATAACGTAGTCTATGTGAGGGGGCCAATATTATTACACCCAGTCAGTGTGAAGGGACAATAGTATAAAACCTTGGCCGTTTTCGTTCCGTTTTGAACCTGTTGGACCAGAGTTGTTCATTTATGAAATAAGGCCTGCATAAATATTTGTAGGTTCGCCAGGATTTATACCCAAAAATGTTATATTTAACAAGAGGCCCAGGCCTGTATCGCTTACCTGTCTAAGCAATCATTGCAAAATATTCTCTAAATGAGATCCAAGGGAATATGACAGACCACAAGGCCAATCCTTGTAGCATATCTGTATTAGATTGTTCATGCCCAACAATTTTATGTATGGTTATGGGGTGGGGATCTCAACTGTTTCCAAGCTGTGACTCAGAAACTTGGTCTCTAGGGTTGTGGCCGGACCCCAGGATCAATAATAATAATATCATGACTGCATTTGTCTTTTTTTGCCCAGCATTTGTATATATAGTTTTGGGGTGGGGATCTTAACCATTTCGAAGTTATGACCCAGGGGTTAAGTTTCCAATGGTGGGGCAGTCCCAAAGGCCATCTTGTAAGCATATGTGCATTCTTCTCTTTATACTCAGCAATTGTATATATGGTTATATGGAGGGGATCTCAACTATTTCCAAGTAATTAACTTTTTATGGCCCCACCCCTTAGCCAGGGGGGTCAGCTCCACCATGTGTACAATAGTGAATCCCTGCCTCCCATGAATGCATCCGACCAAATATGATCGATATCCATGGCATAGTTCTACAGAAGAAGTCGTGTGTAGCAATATAGCCAAATTGCCCCCCTTTGGCCCCGCCCCTAAGCCCCCTGGGTGTCAGCCCCACCATTTGTACAAATCTGATTCTCCACCACCTAGAGATGCTTCTAGTCATATATGGTTGATATCCATTTCTTAGTTCCAGAGAAGAAGTCGCTTAAAGCAATATAGCCAAATAACTCTTTTTGACACCGCCCCTCAGCCCCCTGGAGGTCAGCCACACCATTTGTACAATTTTGAATCCCTGCCTCCCATGAATGCTTTTGATTAAATATGATTGATATCCAGTGCACAGTTCTACAGAAGAAGTCGTGTGTAGCAATATAGCCAAATTGCCCCCTTTTCCCCCCGACCCTCAGCCCACTGGGGGGTCAGCCCCACCATTTGTACCATTTTGAATCCCCACTACCTAGGGATGCTTCCAGTCAAATTTAGCTAAATTCCAATCAGTGGTTAAGAAGAAGAAGTCGTTTAAAGAAACTGTTGACGGACGGACGACGGACGGACGACGGACGCCACGGTATGGCATAAGATCACCTTGGTCCTTCGGACCCGGTGAGCTATAAATGGACGTACCGGTTGTTCCGCACACACGAACAGGCCCCTAGTCTGTGTCTGTATTAGGGTATAACCGTATAAACATAGTCGTCTGTGTGAGGGGATTATCGATGAGTTGGGTACACTTTTTGACAAAAGGTGGTCGTTGTCGAAGATTTATAAATACAAATGAAACCCCCTTTTCCAAATCTGAGTAAAGTTATTGCGAAGTCAGACATGGTGTGGCTCACCTTTTACTAGTAGAGTATTATGCAATCATGAATTTAGCATACATTCTTGTGGTATATCAATACCGTCATTTCTCAACAAGTGTTTAAATATAGACTAAACAATAAGTTTGATTTTTCTACCTCATTAGGTATCTACATATGTACCTCATTAACCTCACGTTTGTTACAATCTAGGTCATGTAATGTTTTCAGAAAATGCACAACGTCTTCAAGATATTTATGATCGTTATTTTGAAGACGTATGATAAGTACATGTAAAACTCATATTGTGTGTAGGCGTGTTTGCTTTTTAGAAATGTTCATGTAGTTTCGTTCCCCGAAACCATGTATAAATAGTTTGTCTCATCTTACATAGTGCAGAAAGGTTATTGCATAATGTAAACAAGAAATACAACAAGCTCTACTAGAATCATTTACAACTCCGCTTCAGCGGAATGAAATCGAAACCAATTGTGGAAAAACCTATCGTTTCGTGAACACATCCTAAAACCTGCGCTTTCTCAAGGATTAACCAAAACAAAGTGTATTACCTTGATAGTTCAGGGATTATCACACAAACAATAATTATTGGATGAAAGCACCAACAGACATTCCTATTCAGCAGTATACGTTAAATCAATGGTGATAGGGTATATGTTAATTTTCTTACCGTAACCTTTCGATCCAAAAGTCCAATACTGAACCGAGACGGTCATGGTGAATTAGTGTCGCACTCTGATTAAATCATGAAGGGTCTCGTGACGGCATTTATTACAATATCACGGTCCTTCAATTCGAGAGACATACCTGAATATTCCAGTATTACGAGTATTTTTTTGATGTTTTGCTTTCGATGCAGACAGCGTTACTAGGAAGTGACACACATGCCAATAATCTCTTTCGATATGCCATTTTTTATTACTTTTATATGATGCTATTTCATTTTCATTTTAACAAATCATACTGAAAGAAAATGGCAATTACCTTGTCATACTTACAAACATATAATTAGCATATGGTATTATAAATAGCATTGATAATTGCATAATTATTGTCCGTATGGAAAGCGAAACCGCGTAATACCAGGAAATGTAAACCATTATCGCGTGCGACAACCGACTGGTAATAAATATGCCTGCACTTTGATTCATACCCCATTTTTCAGCTGTAACCCCTATAACCCTGACCATATATCTGACTATTTCCCCACTTCGGACCCACAGTATCTGATAGAGTGCTTGTCCGTTACTAACCACCTCGTCCAGATAAAGTTTCTGCCAGGTTTTGTTTTTGTTTTATTCTAAATAAGTTCATGCTGTAAGAAGTACAGAGATAATGTTTAGTATTTTGTTTTACCTTATGTATTGATGAATGCCTTTCTAAACATTCAAATTATTGCCACACTGTCTTCCATAAGGAAATATTTTTTACGATATTTTGTATTTTTAATTCAATCATTTATTTCAGGAACCTACGTACTATCCATGATCTTAGTTCGCGTATGAGATACATATTTGAGACATCTTTAAAATGTGTGTTGTATTAAACACATTGTTGACCGTTTTGATCTACAATGGTATTTCACAAAACCGCTATTTAGAAAATGTACATATATTCTTGCGAAATATAGATTGCAAGCCCACAAACTTAATATAGAGACAGGAAGATACAATGCATTGCCTCCAAACCAGAGATTATGTACTTTGTGTGATCTTGGAGTTGTCGAGGATGAGTTTCATATCATTCTTATTTGTCCTGTATTTTAAGAATTAAGAGTATCTTACATCAAGCCATATTTTCGTCCTTCTGTTTTCAAGTTAATAGAGTTACTCTCTAGCAAACATTTGAAACTCATTAGAAATTTGGGCAAGTACTTGATTAAATGAAGTGTTAGCATACGCCGTATATACACGTCTTGTTTCTCCTACTTAACAAAGAGTGTATACTCTCATGTTCACTATGTAATATATTATAATCGTTCTACCTTCATGTTGAGATTGTGTGATTGACTTTGAATTTTTATTTTCCTAGAGATTTTGGCTACATGTAGCTAAAGGCTAATTTGTATAATTCCTTAAACAAATAAATTATGCTTCATAGGAGTCCGCTAAGTTTCCTTCGGAAAAGCTCTTAGTTTTCCTCTCACTTATAACTATTTCGTAAATTTGTAATTGTTAAGTATTGAATTTAATCCATTGCATATGTTGTCCGTCATTGTACAATTTATTTGTTAAATACTGTTAAATATGTATATTTTTATATGCCTATATGCAATGTGAATATGCAGATAGAAATCTGGCCCCTAACCACTGGTTTACTTAATCTCTACTCAATAGTGCTGTTTTCAGAAAACATAACATGACTCAGAGTATAGACATGCGCATGGCTCAGGTAAATGGGGACATGTTTTCTCAACCTCTTTAGTTTCTATTCAACACAATCACTATGTAAACTGCAGATACACAAGGACATCAGTGTGAACACAGAATAGAACCGGTAGGGGGTATATGTGGTAATTTCATGAGAGGAAAAAACCATGTCATTATTGTCAGGCTGCAAAACATTTGTATCAAGGAATTTCAGGGACGGCTGATTTGACATCAATATTTGTGCAATTAAAATATCAATTTTACTTGACTGACATTCCACTTGAAACCAATATCGTTTAATGTAGTGCGCCTTCCCCCGTGACAGCTTCTCACATACAATTCCAAGTAAACGCCACCTCATTTTTCAATGAAAAAACTGTACGTCATTATTGTTAGCCGTTTATGTTTATTATTCAAGTTCGTGGGTTGACGAATCAGCTCGATCTCGAGACATATCAATACACACTGCTTAGTATTAAATCAATTAACCAGTAGATATATTTGCGATTGACAAAACAATAACGATACAAGGCGAAGGTAAGGTGACCCAAGTATAGGAAATGTACACCAATACAACGGACTGTTTCGTGGAAGCACAAAAAGAAACCTGAAAATTTCCAGTGATGCGTTATCTACGCATGCGCGGATTAACTGCGTACATAAAAGGCGGTGGGATCGACACGAGTCACAAAGCGCCCATTCCAGTATCCATACTGTACATCTCAACAATATCTCCAGGTAAGTCTACCTTTTGTTTTAGATTTTTGGATCAGAAGCTGTGAATCATCCGATTTTTTTGAAAGTTCAAGACGATGTGATTCCCCGACTACGCTCTGTAATGTTAAAAACAGTTGTAATTAGTTTTTTTAAACGCGTATATTTTGAGAAAGTCGAGCACATCAATAATTTCAGATGTTATTAAGGCAGTAAAGGGCGGATTCTACTGACTAAGCTCGTACTAGTACATGTATATTATAACATCAAAGTGCCGAGGGCACTCAGGGATGCTTTGAAGGAGGTGGTATGGCAGTAAATAATAAAGAAAATGTTGAGTAAGGGTCAATAGCCCCTTAATCATATTTTTCAATAAAAAATATATATAACAAGCAGAGTATTGCTTAAACAATATAAGGTCCCTTACTGGCTATCATTAGGAGTATACAAATAAGTAACGATGACCTTGACCCAACAGCCCTGAAATTGAAACTTGTCTGATATTATGGTCCTTAATTAGTGTTTCAAATCGATAGAAATCCTTCAAGGAATGAAGCTACTGATCCTTTAAAATTAGTAACAGTGACTTGACCAGACAACCCTGCAAACCAAAATTGCCCCGTAAGATTATGGGAAATAGATAATATAATTAAATAATTATGATATTATTATTACAATTTGTTAGTATCATGATTAATTATACAAAATATTAAAACGAGATTGTATCATTTCCAGTGCGTGTAATCACGGACTTATGCAAGTCCCTTGTGTACTCTCCTTCTCTCGATATTGTAACGACGGTTAAAGACCTATATAATTATTCAGTGTCTGGTTAATAAGAATGATATGTATATACGGTTTTAACTTTTGATGTTCAATATACTATATATATATATATTCACGAAGCACTTGTATTAAACTAATCGGGCCATTATCTAGAGACTGTATTGGGAAGCTATCTACAAACTAGTTAGGCACAGCTGCTGACGGCTACTTTAGTATCAGTCAACATTCTCTTTCACTTGGAGACTTTCCATTGAGACAAAGAAAACACGAAGCCTACTTTATCAAGGACAGTTATCAAACAGTTAGAGTATTGGAATACGAGGCGTAGTAATTTGAACCAAATATAGTTCGGAACTTTCACTGATTAAAAACGCCGCTGTTAAAGACCCTTACATATTTTCTTTGATTTTTTTTGTCTTATACAGATATATTTTACTATATTATAGCATTGATCATATCATGAAATAATGAACACATTATCTAAAGATCTTTCGTGGAAGGCGATAAAGTGTTGTTGGTTATTTTTGTGAAGAAATTATTCGGTCCAAAAGGCGTAGTAATCTGAGATTGATATAGTTCATAATGCTCACTGAAAAAACTCGCCATTTCGTACTTTTTTTACATTTTTCTTTGATTTATTGATCGTTTTCATATGTATTTCAACATTTTATACCATTAATCATACCATGAAATTATTAACACAGCATTTAAAGATCTTCCGCGGAAGAAGAAATACTGTTGTTTGGTTTTGATTTGTCCAGGCTTGGCGAGGACCGCTAAGAATGCTATACACAGCATCCAATAAAGCCATCAATTAACAAACAATAGCAAAACATAAAGAAGAAAAACATAGAAAAAAGTTACCATTTATAAGGGGATTTCTATGAAGTTAGAATTCGTGGGTGTTGCTAGTTTTGGATCACGTCGTGGGGAGATTTGCTTCTGTCGGTCATTGGCGTCTACATATTTGCATATAGCTATAACGGTTTTTAATGCAACATAGGTTAGAAACAAGTGATTGGTACGTCTATTTTTTCCGACTGTTAAGTTGTTTTCTGTCGTTAAAAAAAATTGCTTTCGTATTTAAAACTTCCAGTTACATAGTGCAAGTGTTTTTATGCCCCACCCCCGTCCCCTTTTACGGTCACCAAAAAAATATATATCGAATTTTCTTCTTTTTTCTCTTTTTTTTCTTCGTTCGTTTTAAACCACAGAAAAAATGATACTGTCGCTCCCCTCGGTGTTAAACACTAAACACCAAACACCAAACTATTAACAACGATTTCTCCATCTCGTTCTGTTCAGTGTTAAACACTAAATACCCAACCATTAACAACGAATTCTCCATCTCGTTCTGTTCAGTGATAAACACTAAATAGCCAACCATTAACAACGAATTCTCCATCTCGTTCTGTTCAGTGATAAACACTAAATAGCCAACCATTAACAACGAATTCTCCATCTCGTTCTGTTCAGTGATAAACACTAAATAGCCAACCATTAACAACGAATTCTCCATCTCGTTCTGTTCGGTGTTAAACACTAAATACCCAACCATTAACAACGAATTCTCCATCTCGTTCTGTTCGGTGTTAAACACTAAATACCCAATCATTAACAACGAATTCTCCATCTCTTTTTGTTCGGTGTTTAACACTAAATACCCAACCATTAACAACGAATTCTCCACCTCGTTCTGTTCGGTGTTAAACACTTAATAGCCCACCATTAACAACGAATTCTCCATCTCGTTCTGTTCCGTGTTAAACACTTAATAGCCCACCATTAACAACGAGTTCTCCATCTCGTTCTGTTCGGTGTTAAACACTAAATACCCAACCATTAATAACAAATTCTCAATCTCGTTTTGTTCGGTGTTAAACACTAAATAGCCCACCATTAACAACGAAATCTCCATCTCGTTCTGTTCGGTGTTAAACACTTAATAGCCCACCATTAACAACGAAATCTCCATCTCGTTCTGTTCAGTGTTAAACACTTAATAGCCAACCATTAACAACGAAATCTCCATCTCGTTCTGTTCAGTGTTAAACACTTAATAGCCAACCATTAACAACGAATTCTCCATCTCTTTTTGTTCGGTGTTTAACACTAAATACCCAACCATTAACAACGAATTCTCCATCTCGTTCTGTTCGGTGTTAAACACTTAATAGCCCACCATTAACAACGAATTCTCCATCTCGTCCTGTTCGGTGATAAACACTTAATAGCCCACCATTAACAACGAATTCTCCATCTCGTTCTGTTCGGTGATAAACACTAAATACCCAACCATTAACAACGAGTTCTCCATCTCGTTGTTCTGTTCAGTGTTTAACACTAAATACCCAACCATTAACAACGAATTCTCCATCTCGTTGTTCTGTTCGGTGTTAAACACTAAATACCCAACCATTAACAATGAATTCTCCACCTCGTTCTGTTCGGTGTTAAACACTTAATAGCCCACCATTAACAACGAATTCTCCACCTTTTTCTGTTCGGAGATAAACATTGTAACAACCATCAATTACATCATGGTTTGAGGTATACAGCTACACATTCCAACGTCAACTTTAGAGGCCATATGCACGTTGTTTTCCCTCTGAAATCATATTTATGTGATAACACATATGTTAGATTATTGAAAAAACTAATTATTCATTACAGTTTAAACTAAAGGGGAAGTTTTTTTAAATAAAATACGGAAACATTTTTAAAACATTCTAAAATAAAGCAAACCGTTCTATTTGTGCATGGTCTATTCACATATAAACTCAGTTTCAAAGTACTATCGAGCGTTATCGAGCATTTAAAAAGGGATTGTTGAAATTACCAAATGAATTATCTATGTATTTGAAACCAGTAAAACAATAAGAAAATGGCATCGTTATAACGTTCAAGAAAAATAATAAGATTTTTTTTCAATAAAATCCTAGAATGCCGCGCGGTAAACTAGTGATCATAGACACCAAAGTTGCGTTCACAATGTATGGGTTTAGTTTTTACCTTTCATTTCAACCTTCAACCTAAGTGCTTCTGAATCGCTCGGTGAACTTTATCGGTTATAGAAGTTAGTCATAGATGAGTGGCTGGAGACTTGCACGTGAAACTGTACTGGACTACTTCGTATATTGTAAACAGGTCCATCATTTAGAGACGCCTATATTTGATCGGTAATCCAGATACGCTGCGGAATGCACGATATAAACATAGACCGTTACGTAGATGACAGTTTTCATTGTCATGGTTTTCTGTTTGGTGGTGAACACTGACGCATGAAAACGTATTTTCCGTGCTTGATGTGCATCTAAATAATTCTTTTCTGTATCTTTTCCAGATAATCACACACATCACCAGTTAGACAGCCACCATGTCCGGTCAAGGAGGCAAAGTTCCTACACAGAAGGACAATGACAATCATGCCGACCAATGTAACCCCAACAGTACGAAGCACCAAGGTAGGACATTGAAATGTCAGGCAGTATATTTTGATCAAATGCTTCTAAAATAGGTTTATAGATCTGCTAAAACGTTTCTGGTAACTGACATCATCGTCCTATTTTAAAACACACTATATAGGGATGGAATGGATTCTTTTTCGTGTACATTGCGGCAATGAATAGCTGTAGCTGATCTACATATCCTGTGGAGCGCGATAACGCTCCTCAGAACATAACAATAATAATAATAATAGTACAATTATTTATCATTATTTCTCGCAACTACGTTATCACGGAAAAGGGGAGATAACTCTTATCAGAAACGGTACTATGCGTAGTAAATCAGCTGACTGGTTGCACGAGAATCGTTGTATTCATAGTGTATTCATGGTCTAATGGCAGTTGTTTTCAGTTGGTCGATTCATGCACAGAACAAACATCAAGAATGTCATTATATTAGTGTGAATCCTGTGTTTACGTTTTATTATATAAGTAGGCCTATATATGTATCATACACGTTCATGGTGCTTTAAGGATGTTCTCTTCTGAGGTTTCGATCACGTTCAAGTCTCGTTTTGATCTGGTGTAATGGGTTTTTGTAATATTTAACAAATTATGATCAAGTTTATTAGCAAACACGCATCTGAAAAATATGTCAAAAAACTAGATGCCTGTTGTTTGTAGAACTTTTTTTACCTGAATTTAAAAAAAATACCAATTCAGCGGCCATTTTGAAAATGTGTATTAATGTGTATTTCTTGCACTTCAAAAAAGGCCAAACTTTCACCTTTTTTGACACTAGATTGATCACTTAAATTGTCAATGTGTCGCCATTTTTAATTGTAGCAGGTTCAATTTTGCCGTACATTTTTATAATGTTCAATATGATAAAAATAATACGCAACAAACAGGAAAATGATACATTATTGATATTTATTTTACATATTTAGTGTTACTGAAGAACTTTTGATTTTTGACCCCGAAAAAGGTAAAAAAAAACCACAAATGATAATGGGACAAAAAAGAAGCACACTGACCCCCCATTGTTGTAGATGTTTTAGAAAGAGAAACACATTTTCATTTATTTCATTAAATATGAACAAAGTTTAATACCAGAACTTTTTATATCAAGCGTTTAATCTGCAAAAAATGGTAAAAAATGAGTATTTTTTTCATTAAAAAATAGGGGGTAGGGGTAACTAAAATCGGCTTTCTGAGTTAAAAGAATAAGATTTAGAAATTTTACTTCCATAATTCCAAAGAAAATTATATTTTCATCAATTCTACAAACATTCATACATATCTGATAACACACTTGGAAGAAATTGTATGAATTTGTTCTGTAAATGGTCAAAACCCCAAAAATCACCTAAAATCACATGTTTTGTTAAATTGGCATCTTTGACCGATCATAACACAAAAACGAACACACGGACATATAGTTTTTTTTTGCATTTTCCACTATGCCATTAACTCCTTTTTCCAAAAATCCATATAAGAAAAGTTTAATACGGGAATTTTTTGACTTCTCAGAGGTGTACCTCCTTAACTCTAATTATAAATACGTGTGTAACATACAAGTTTTCAGGACTTATATCTAGTTTTATAAATATACATTTCTTATGCTTCCTGTCTGTGATTATATATATGTGCTGCTTTGTTTAACTTGTTAAATTGCCTCTGTGATATTTGTTTGTTATTTAACTAGTCTTTGTAATTTCCTGCACGTGATTATTATTATACTTCATGTTTTTCGCAAGAATAGCACTACAATACGAATGATTTATTATTTTAGATATGCGACGTTAATTAAGAATTCTTGTATTTTGTAAAGGTTATAGCAGCCCATTCAAGGGGGGCAAGAATGATGCCGATAATCACAGCGTCCAGCGAAATCCAAACAACGACAAGTACACAGCCCCCAAAAAGTGATAAACGGCTGGACAATCCAGGAATATGAGACTATGGCGTCTGAAAACAAAATTTGAGAACATTAACTTTTTTTAAATGTACAAGAAATTGCATACCAGCAAAAAGTTTTGATGTTGTGAATCAATTTAACCATGTCTCTTAATAAAACATATTGATTTGATTAATTGTTTTGTTATACTTTATTTCTTAAGTTTAAAAAAATATCAATGCTGTAGTGTTTTGAGTTTATTTTGAGAGCGTGATTAACTAATACTGCGTGAGGTAATTTAATCGGCTCTTAGCTCTCAAACCAAACACAAATAAACTCGTTCGTGTGTAGCACACAGCCCAAAAGAGGTCAATTCCAGTTTTCAGTTCTTTACCCAGATAAGGCATTGGAAAACATAAAGAACACGCCGGAATAACTTGACACATTATTTTGAGTTTTTCCAGCTAGACAGTTTGGCCTTCGGGTTCAATAAAACACCTGTTGTGCTCAGCCTTAGTTAACAATTGTACCTGCTCAGTGATGCTCAACCATAGTTAACAATTGTACCTGCTCAGTGATGCTCAACTCTAGTNGCTCAGCCCTATATAACAATTGTACCTGGTCAGTAATGCTGAACCCTATATAACAATTGTACCTGGTCAGTAATGCTCAACCCTAGTTAACAATTGTACCTGCTCAGTGGTGCTCAGCCTTAGTTAACAATTGTACTTGCTCAGTGATGCTCAGCCCTAGTTAACAATTGTATCTGCTCAGTGATTCTCAGTCCTAGTTAACAATCGTACCTGCTCAGTGATGTTCAGCCATAGTTAACAATTGTACCTGTTCAGTGATTCTCAACCATTGTTATGATTGTACCTGCTCAGTGATGCTCAGCCATAGTAAACAATAGTACCTACTCAGTGATGCTCAACCATTGTTATGATTGTACCTGCTCAGTTCTGTTTTCAAGTTAATAGAGTTACTGTCTAGCAAAAATTTGAAACTCATTAGAATTTTGGGCAAGTACTTGATTAAATGAACTGTTAGCATACGCCGTATATACACGTCTTGTTTCTCATACTTAACAAAGAGTGTATACTCTCATGTTCACTATGTAATATATTATAATCGTTCTACCTTCATGTTGAGATTGTGTGATTGACTTTGAATTTTTATTTTCCTAGAGATTTTGGCTACATGTAGCTAAAGGCTAATTTGTATAATTCCTTAAACAATTAAATCATGATTCATAGGAGTCCGCTAAGTTTCCTTCGGAAAAGCTCTTAGTTTTCCTCTCACTTATAACTATTTCGTAAATTTGTAATTGTTAAGTATTGAATTTAATCTATTGCATATGTTGTCCGTCATTGTACAATTTATTTGTTAAGTACTGTTAAATATGTATATTTCTATATGCCTATATGCAATGTGAATATGCAGATAGAAATCTGCCCCCTAACCACTGGTTTACTTAATCTCTATTCAATAGTGCTGTTTTCAGAAAACATAACATGACTCAGAGTATAGACATGCGCATGGCTCAGGTAAATGGGGACATGTTTTCTCAACCTCTTTAGTTTCTAGTAAACAGAATCAATATGTAAACTGCAGATACACGAGGACATCAGTGTAAACACAGAATAGTATCGGTAGGGGGTATATGTGGTAATTTCATGAGAGAAAAAAACCCATGTCATTATTGTCAGGCTGCAAAACATTTATATCAAGGAATTTCAGGGACGGCTGATTTGACATCAATATTTGTGCAATTAAAATATCAATTTTACTTGACTGAAATTCCACTTGAAACTAATATCGTTTACTGTAGTGCGCCTTCCACCGTGACAGGTTCTCACAGACAATTCCAAGTAAACGCCTTCCCCCGTGACAGGTTCTCACAGACAATTCCAAGTAAACGCCTTCCCCCGTGACAGGTTCTCACAGACAATTCCAAGTAAACGCCATCTCATTTTTCAATGAAAAAATGTACGTCATTATTGTTAGCCGGTTATGTTTATTATTCAAGTTCGTGGGTTGACGAATTAGCTCGATCTCGAGACATATCAATACACACTGCGTAGTATTGAATTAGTTAACCAGTAGATATGTTTGCGATTGACAAAAACAATAACGATACAAGGCCAAGGTAAGGTGACCCAATACAACGGACTGTTTCGTGGAAGCACGAAAAGAAACCTGAAAATTTCCAGTGATGCGTTATCCATAGTAGGCGGTGAGATCGACACGAGTCACAAAGCGCCCATTCAAGTATCCATACTGTACATCTCAACAATATCTCCAGGTAAATCTACCTTTTGTTTTAGATTTTTGGATCAGAAGCTGTGAATCATCCGATTTTTTTGAAAGTACAAGCGATGTGATTCCCCGACTACGCTCTGTAATGTTTAAAACAGTTGTAATTAGTTTTTTTAAACGCGTATATTTTGAGAAAGTCGAGCACATCAATAATTTCAGATGTTATTAAGGCATTGTAGGGCGGATGCTACTGACTAAGCTCGTACTAGTACATGTATATTATAACATCAAAGTGCCGAGGGCACTCAGGGATGCTGTGAAGGAGGTGGTATATCTGTACAGAATGGCAGTTAATAATAAAGAAAATGTTGTTGATTAAGGGTCAATAGCCCCTTAATCATATTTTTCAATAAAAATATATATAACAAGCAGAGTATTGCTTAAACAATATAAGGTCCCTTACTGGCTATCATTTGGAGTATACAAAGAAGTAACGATGACCTTGACCCAACAGCCTTGAAATTGAAACTTGTCTGATATTATGGTCCTATTAGTGTTTCAAATCGATAGAAATCCTTCAAGGAATGAAGCTACTGATCCTTTAAAATTAGTATCAGTGACTTGATCAGACAACCCTGCAAACCAAAATTGCCCCGTAAGATTATGGGAAAGTTTACGATTTAATACAAAATTAAATAAAGAAATGTTATATAGATCATATAATTAAATAATTATGATATTATTATTACAATTTGTCAGTATCATGATTAATTATACAAAATATTAAAACGAGATTGTATTATTTCCAGTGCGTGTAATCACGGACTTATGCAAGTCCCTTGTGTATCTCTCCTTCTCTCGATATTGTAACGACGGTTAAAGACCTATATAATTAATCAGTTTCTGGTTAATTAGAATGATATGTATATACGGTTTTAACTTTTGATGCTCAATATGCTATATATATATATTCACGAAGCACTTGTATTAAACTAATCGGGCCATTATCTAGAGACTGTATTGGGAAGCTATCTACAAACTCGTTAGGCACAGCTGCTGACAGCTTCTTTAGTATCAGTCAACATTCTCTTTCCCTTGGAGACTTTCCATTGAGACAAAGAAAACACGAAGCCTACTTTATCAAGGACAGTTATCAAACAGTCGTTCAACAAGTCGCGAGCATGAAACTACACAATGATGGACAATGGGAGAAAACACTTACACATACACACTTTAGAGTATTGGAATACGAGGCGTAGTAATTTGAACCAAATATAGTTCGTAACTTTCACTGATTAAAATCGCCGCTGTTAAAGACCCTTACATATTTTCTATATTTTACCATATTATACATGTAGCATTGATCATATCATGAAATAATGAACACATTATCTAAAGATCTTTCGCGGAAGGAGATAAAGTGGGGTTTTTTGGGGTTTTTTTTGTGAAGAAATTATTCGGTCCAAAAAGCGTAGTAATCTGAGATTGATATAGTTCATGATGCTCACTGAAAAAACTCGCCTTTTCGTATTTTTTTTTTACATTTTTTCTTTGATTTATTGAACGTTTTCATATGTATTTCAACATTTTATACCATTAATCATACCATGAAATTATTAACACAGCATTTAAAGATCTTCCGCGGAAGAAGAAAGCCTGTTCTTTGGTTTTGATTTGTCCAGGCTTGGCGAGGACCGCTATGAATGTTTAACACAGCATGCAATAAAGCCATCAATTAACAAACAATAGCAAAACATAAAGAAGAAAAACAAAGAAAAAAGTTACCATTTATTAGAGGATTTCTATGAAGTTAGAATTCGTGGGTGTTGTTAGTTTTGGATCACGTCGTGGGGAGATTTGCTTCTGTCGGTCATTGGCGTCTACATATTTACATATAGCTATAACGGTTTTTAATGCAACATAGGTTGGAAACAAATGATTGGTACGTCTATTTTTTCCGACTGTTAAGTTGTTTTCTGTCGTTAAAAAAAATTGCTTTCGTATTTAAAACTTCCAGTTACATAGTGCAAGTGTTTTTTATGCCCCACTCCGTCCCCTTTTACGGTCACAAAAACTACATATCGAATTCTCTTCTTTTTCTCTTTTTTTCCTCGTTCGTTTTAAACCCCAGAAAAAATGATACTGTCACACTAAATAGCCCACCATTAACAACGAATTCACCATCTCGTTCTGTTCGGAGATAAACATTGTAACAACCATCACTTACATCATGGTTTTAGGTATACAGCTACACATTCCAACGTCAACTTAAGAGGCCATATATACGTTGTTTTCCTTCTGAAATCATATTTATGTGATATAAATATGTTAGATTATTGAATAACTAATTATTCATTACAGTTTAAACTAAAGGTGGAAGTTTTTTCAAATAAAATACGGAAACATGTTTAAAACATTCTAAAATAAAGCAAACCGCTCTATTTGTTCATGGTCTATGCCCCGTATTCACATATAAACTCAGTTTCAAAGTACTATCGAGCGTTATCGAGCATTTAAAAAGGGATTGTTGAAATTACCAAATTAATTATTAATGAATTTGAAACCAGTAAAACAATAACAAAATGGCATCGTTATAACGTTCTAGAAAAATAATAAGATTTTTTAGAATTAAATCCTAGAATGCCGCGCGGTAAACTAGTGATCATAGACACCAAAGAATTCGAAAAAAGGAGTCGCGTTCACAATGTATGGGTTTAGTTTTTACCTCTCATGTCAACCTTCAACGTAAGTGCTTCTGAATCGCTCGGTGAACTTTATCGGTTATAGAAGTTAGTCATAGAGGAGTGCCTGGAGACTTGTGAAACTGTACTGAACTACTTCGTATATATTATTGTAAAAAGGGGATGTCCATCATTTAGAGACACCTATATTTGATCGGTAATCCAGATACGCTGCGGAATGCACTATATAAACATAGACCGTTACGTAGATGACAGTTTTCAATGTCATGGATTTCTGTTTGGTGGGGAACACTGACGCATGAAAACGTATTTTCCGTGCTTAATGTGCATCTAAATAATTCTTTTCTGTATCTTTTCCAGATAATCACACACATCACCAGTTAGACAGCCACCATGTCCGGTCAAGGAGGCAAAGTTCCTACACAGAAGGACAATGACAATCATGCCGACCAATGTAACCCCAACAGTACGAAGCACCAAGGTAGGACATTGAAATGTCAGGCAGTATATTTTGATCAAATGCTTCTAAAATAGGTTTATAGATCTGCTAAAACGTTTCTGGTAACTGACATCATTGTCCTATTTTAAAACACACTATATAGGGATGGAATGGATTCTTTTTCGTGTACATTGCGGCAATGAATAGCTGTAGCTGATCTACATATCCTGTGGAGCGCGATAACGCTCCTCAGAACATAACAATAATAATAATAATAGTACAATTCTTTATCATTATTTCTCGCAACTACGTTATCACGGAAAAGGGGAGATAACTCTTATCAGAAACGGTACTATGCGTAGTAAATCAGCTGACTGGTTGCACGAGAATCGTTGTATTCATAGTGTATTCATGGTCTAATGGCAGTTGTTTTCAGTTGGTCGATTCATGCACAGAACAAACATCAAGAATGTCATTATATTAGTGTGAATCCTGTGTTTACGTTTTATTATATAAGTAGGCCTATATATGTATCATACACGTTCATGGTGCTTTAAGGATGTTCTCTTCTGAGGTTTCGATCACGTTCAAGTCTCGTTTTGATCTGGTGTAATGGGTTTTTGTAATATTTAACAAATTATGATCAAGTTTATTAGCAAACACGCATCTGAAAAATATGTCAAAAAACTAGATGCCTGTTGTTTGTAGAACTTTTTTTACCTGAATTTAAAAAAAATACCAATTCAGCGGCCATTTTGAAAATGTGTATTAATGTGTATTTCTTGCACTTCAAAAAAGGCCAAACTTTCACCTTTTTTGACACTAGATTGATCACTTAAATTGTCAATGTGTCGCCATTTTTAATTGTAGCAGGTTCAATTTTGCCGTACATTTTTATAATGTTCAATATGATAAAAATAATACGCAACAAACAGGAAAATGATACATTATTGATATTTATTTTACATATTTAGTGTTACTGAAGAACTTTTGATTTTTGACCCCGAAAAAGGTAAAAAAAAACCACAAATGATAATGGGACAAAAAAGAAGCACACTGACCCCCCATTGTTGTAGATGTTTTAGAAAGAGAAACACATTTTCATTTATTTCATTAAATATGAACAAAGTTTAATACCAGAACTTTTTATATCAAGCGTTTAATCTGCAAAAAATGGTAAAAAATGAGTATTTTTTTCATTAAAAAATAGGGGGTAGGGGTAACTAAAATCGGCTTTCTGAGTTAAAAGAATAAGATTTAGAAATTTTACTTCCATAATTCCAAAGAAAATTATATTTTCATCAATTCTACAAACATTCATACATATCTGATAACACACTTAGAAGAAATTGTATGAATTTGTTCTGCAAATGGTCAAAACCCAAAAAATCACCTAAAATCACATGTTTTGTTAAATTGGTATTTTTGACCGATCATAACACAAAAACGAACACACGGACATATAGTTTTTTTTTGCATTTTCCACTATGCCATTAACTCCTTTTTCCAAAAATCCATATAAGAAAAGTTTAATACGGGAATCTTTTGACTTCTCAGAGGTGTACATCCTTAACTCTAATTATAAATACGTGTGTAACATACAAGTTTTCAGGACTTATATCTAGTTTTATAAATATACATTTCTTATGCTTCCTGTCTGTGATTATATATATGTGCTGCTTTGTTTAACTTGTTAAATTGCCTCTGTGATATTTGTTTGTCATTTAACTAGTCTTTGTAATTTCCTGCACGTGATTATTATTCTACTTTATGTTTTTCGCAAGAATAGCACTACAATACGAATGATTTATTATTTTAGATATGCGACGTTAAATAAGAATTCTTGTATTTTGTAAAGGTTATGACCGCCATTTCCAGGGGGACAAGAAGGATGCCGATAATCACGGCGTCCAGCTAAATCCAAACAACGACAAGTACACAGCCCCCAAAAAGTGATAAACGGCTGGACAATCCAGGAATATGAGACTATGGCGTCTGAAAACAAAATTTGAGAACATTAACTTTTTTTTTTTTTAAATGTACAAGAAATTGCATATCAGCAAAAAGTTTTGATATTGTGAATCAATTTAACCATGTCTCTTAATTAAACATATTGATTTGATTAATTGTTTTGTTATACTTTATTTCTTAAGTTGAAAAAATATCAATGCTGTAGTGTTTTGAGTTTATTTTGAGAGCGTGATTAACTAATACTACGTGAGGTAATTTAATCGGCTCTTAGCTCTCAAACCAAACACAAATAAACTCATTCGTGTGTAGCACACAGCCCAAAAGAGGTCAATTCCAGTTTTCAGTTCTTTACCCAGATAAGGCATTGGAAAACATAAAGAACACTCCGGACTAACTTGACACATTATTTTGAGTTTTTCCAGCTAGACAGTTTGGC
>NW_018408041.1:701919-702434 GCF_002113885.1 Mizuhopecten yessoensis
TGTGATGCTCAGCCCTAGATTTCAATCGTACCTGCTCAGTGATGTTCAGCCATAGTTAACAATTGTACCTGTTTAGTGATGCTCAACCATTGTTATGATTGTACCTGCTCAGTGATGCTCAGGCATAGTAAACAATTGTACCTGGTCAGTGATGCTCAACTATAGTTAACAATTATACCTACTCAGTGATGCTCAACCCTAGTTAACAATTGTACCTGCTCAGTGATGTTCAGCCCTAGTTAACAATTATACCTGCTCAGTGATGCTCAGCTATAGTTTACTGTTGTACCTGCGCAGTGATGCTCAACCCTAGTTAACAATTGTACCTGCTCAGTGATGCTCAGCCCTAGATAACAATCGTACCTGCTCAGTGATGCTCAGCCCTAGATAACAATCGTACCTGCTCAGTGATGCTCAGCCCTAGATAACCATTGTACCTGCTCAGTGATGCTCAGACATAGTAAACAATTGTACCTACTCAGTGATGCTCAGCCTTAGTTAACAATTGTACCTGC
>NW_018408041.1:705829-706166 GCF_002113885.1 Mizuhopecten yessoensis
TCTGCTCAGTGATGCTCAGCGCTAGTTAACAATTGTACCTGCTCAGTGATTCTCAGTCCTAGTTAACAATTGTACCTGTTCAGTGATGCTCAACCATTGTTATGATTGTACCTTTTCAGTGATGCTCAGCCATAGCAAACAATAGTACCTACTCAGTGATGCTCAACCATTGTTATGATTGTACCTACTCAGTGATGCTCAACCATTGTTATGATTGTATCAGCTCAGTGATGCTCAACCATAGTTAACAATTGTACCTGCTTAGTGATGTTCAGCCCTAGATAACAATCGCACCTGCTCAGTGATGTTCAGCCATAGTTAACAATTGTACCTGTTT
>NW_018408041.1:708616-709857 GCF_002113885.1 Mizuhopecten yessoensis
CCAAATGAGATTGAATTTCTCTGTGCTACAAACCCGGGGCTCGTATTCATGAAACCGTTCTCATGTTCAAACTCAGATAAGCTATTTCCATTTCTTGTAAAGAGTTAATGTCGTGTTCTACAAATAAACCTTCTATGTAGGGGGATAAATTTCACCTCGTTTCACCCCGACATTGCAAATGGAATTTGATTTCAATTAATAAGACTTGTTCACAATCCGACTCGCCAAACTGTGTCGAATGCTTTTTTGAAATCAATAAATGAACAAGTGTAATAGCTCTGTAAGTGTTTGTATCTCTCGGCTCTGTAGGTGTCTGGATCTCTCGGCTCTGTAAGTGTCTGGATCTCTCGGCTCTGTAAGTGTCTGGATCTCTCGCGTCGCCCTTGTTTTTGTAAAAAGGTAAACAATCTATGCGCAACTTTTTTTCCAAACGCTGTGCAGGTGGCCCCAAATCGAAAGATTTCTGGCCCACCATTAAACCATTTTTATCAAATAAGGGCTCTGCACATTGCAATAATGTAATTTTAAAGGGAAGATGAGGCCATTGCCAGTGAACAAACAGAGGTCAGCAATGTTTTTAATAATTTTTATGAAAATGTTGCCTCTGATATTGGTTCAGAAGAGTTTTCTGATAAAACTGTTTTAAGAGGGATAAGGGCACACAATAATGATGAGTCAAAATTTTGTTTGAATCATGTTTCTCCTTTCGTGGTTGAAAATGCTACAGTGTATCTCTAAGGTGAAGGCGAAGAAGGCCACCGGTATCGATGGCATATCTTCAAAACTCCTTAGAACCTGTTGACCAGACATCAGTGAGCCGGCTTGTTCTCAGTGCCCTCACTTTTTAAAATAACTTGGGGGAAGAATGTTGTTAGAAGGATTATAGTCTGTTTCTAAGTAGTATGGGCAGTATTTACCTGTGTTTCTACCTGTGTTTACCTGTGTTTTTACCTGTGGTTAACCCTTCTATCTAAGGTGGTGTTTTATCATATTTAATTTAATAATACTTTGTTCAATTTGTTCAATTTATTTCCGTAAGTTTTTACAACTTATAGGATTTTTTAAACAAATAATTTCATATAAGTACAACATATAATTATATATTACTGGCACATTCATCACAAATCAGCAGCAACAACATCATCGAAATCATAATTCATCGCTTNATTAACAATTGTACCTGTTTAGTGATGCTTAACCATTGTTATGATTGTACCTGCTCAGTGATGCTCAGGCATAGT
>NW_018408041.1:711500-711579 GCF_002113885.1 Mizuhopecten yessoensis
ATTGCCAATCCGAATAAGACTATAGCTATTAACCTCTCTCGTAGACACATTAACAATCATCCTCAACTGCTATTTAACA
>NW_018408041.1:716643-724405 GCF_002113885.1 Mizuhopecten yessoensis
ATAATACATTTATACATATAATACATTATAAGTTTTTTCAGATTTGTAATGACAAATGTTAAAATTTAAATTATTTAAATATTAATCATATATATAAATATATATATTCAATATTAAATACATTCATTTTGTAGTCCTTGTGCTGCTGATATGATAAGATGTGTTATATCATTTTCTAGTACTTTAAAATATTAATATAAATAGTTATTAAATAATCTTTATTATTGTAACATTTAATAAGATGCCTACATTACCTTGTACAAAATGTAAGAATGTAATGTGTGACTAAGAGTGTGGTGTTTAACAGTTAATTAATCAGCTAATTAATCAAAATTCCTAGATGTTATAAGTATCTTATAACTATCATAAAAATCATTGAACATCTATAATTATCCAAGCTATCATTTCCATCCAGGTGAGCTACAAAGGATCACGGCCTATATTAATTACTAAGATGATGATGAGTGTTACCATTATTTAAGCACTCCTTAATTTGTATCCAAGCAGATGATGAATATCCAAGCCAAATTGGTTATATATGTAGCAAACATTCATTCTGGGGCAGTCATATCCAACTGTACAGCTCAAGCAGTATTACAGCGAATCTAGAATATTTACGCAAATTCTTATTTTACGAAACTACGAGACTACTACCCACTACTAGACTACTACCCACTACTAGACTACGAGACCATGGCGAATGCACAGATTCAGGTCAAGTTTGTGAGAAACAAACGTGGCGGACGAAGTCTTTACCGAGCCAGATGGACGCAGACACCAAAGTTACTTATGACCACCCGATACATTGACCTGGACGGATTCTGGACCAAGACGACTGCCGGGGAACAGTTCCTGCTTTTTGGAGATGACTCGCGCATCATCAGCTTCGCTACTACGGACCTCTTCGACCTTGCCAATGCTGACAACCTCTACTGTGATGGAACTTTCTTCACATGCCCTAAGCTCTTCTATCAGATATACACCATCCGTACTTTACAGAGAGAACGACAACATCAATCGACTTGTGCGCTTGGCCGCAGTGTTACCCCTGGTGTCCCTGGAGAGTGTGGACGATGTGTGGTTCAACGCTTTAGGTGAACTTGAGGATGCTGACCTACCCGTGAACACAACACCTTTCACAGACTACGTCGTAACACAGTGGATCGAGGGAGATCGTCACATTTGGAACCACCAATCACCTAGAGGCCTGGCACGGGAAGTTGAAGAAGAAGGTTCACCATGCACACCCAAACATCTTCGCCATCATCATGAGAACCAGACGATGGATCTTATGGAGTACGCCAATGCAGCATTTCATCTCTTACATTTGGGATAGATAACAACAAAATTTTGTGTCTCTTGGCTGTTGGACTTGAACTTTAAATTGGAGATATGATATAATTTTGAGGGGGGCCAATTTGAGATTGCTATTACTAAACTTTACTATTCTTATTATGTAAATATTGTTAATGTATTTGTATTGTGTGATTAGTAAATGTAATGTAATGTACAGTGTATATTGATGGATTCAACTTCTTAACATGTTTTGAAATGTTAACTTGTCTTGTAGTTGATGGCCTAAACAGTGTAATATAAATTAATATAATTAATATGCAGTAACGGTTGTATGTATTACAATTTTTTAACATACAACCGTCACTGCATGTTAATTATAATATGAAATAGGCACTGCCTATAAGCGAGCGCACATAGTTGGGTAATCTTTGTTATGATAGTGTAGATCTCGGGTGCCTGCAGCGCCCCAGCTATGGGCTTTAAGGTTACAAAACGAACAGAATCCCTCCTTAGGACAAAGGTGCGTCAAATATTCTGACGTGAAAAAGAAATAAATGGTGGTTATAAAAAATAGAATCTTAATTAAGAAAACCTGACAGATATTTCATGTAGGCCTTTTTGTTAATTTACTATTATTTCAACACCTTTGTCAATATATCGCCTGATCCCTTTTAGCATCAAAATTTGTCAAGACAAAATGACAGAAATAGGATCTACTTTGCAAAGAAAATATTTGTTAAAAAGGCAAAGTATTGCAATGCAATCCATAGTCCCTCAGCGGTAAGAATTGCTATCTTTAACAAACAGTAAATTTATGTCAGGAAGCATAGGTCACAGTGAGGTTATAGTGATCTACTTCACTCCTCTATCCCAAGATGTCCTTGTTCTTGTTCAGGTTACTCAGGGTGAAATAGTATAGAAATATGCCCCGGACAAACATTTTTAAATGCAAAGGTCAAAGGTCAAGTCATTGATCACAATGACCTAATTATGTACACTCTGACATCCCAAGATGTCCTTGTACACCAAATCTAGTTACTCCAGGTAAAAAAGTATATAAGATATGCCCCAGACAAACATTTTCAAAAGTAAAGGTCAAAGGTCAAGTCATATGTCACAGTAACCTAAACCTTGCACACCCAATCTGGTTACTGCATGTGAAATAGTATAGATGATATGCCCCAGGACAAATATTTTCAAATGTAAAGGTCAAAGATCAAAGCATAGGTCACAGTGAGGTCATACAACTGGAGTGACCTTCTAAATTCTTGCACTGTGCACGCTGCCATCCAAAGCTGTCGTTGTTCACCAAATCTGGTTACCCCAGGTGAAATAGTATAGAACATATGTCCCTGACAAACTTTTCTGACGGACGAACAGAGGGGTGCAAACCTAGCCCCCCTCCCCAATTTTTTTCAGTTCATGGATACTTGCCTAAATTGCCTAGCCCGATGCCCCGAACTAGTAAAAAATGTCTATGTTCACTATGAAACACGAGTTGGGCTTGTATTTTTTTCTTCAAAATCAATCTGTAAACTTTAGTTCACTTATTACTATGTTGTATATCTTAGCCCTGTATGACCTCTGGAAGGGGCTAGCATGAATGCATTCCTGGGTGGGGACAGACCTGGCTGGGGAAAACTTTGTCTATAATAATAATAATAAATTGAGGTTCCTATATACCGCTGTATTAAAACCTAGTTCGTAGGTCATCTCAAAGCGATTCATAAATTATACGTGGTTATAGGACCTTTGCAACCAGCCAATATCGTTCTCAACTCCCTGGGGACCATACATCCGGTGCTGCCATTCCGGCACTCCCAGTTATCATTCTACAATTATAGCACTGCCCAACCACATACTCATTTATAGCTGAGTAGACTGGAAACTCATTTATAGCTGAGTACACTGGAACAAGCGGAGCTAAGTATCTTGCTCAAAGATACAACACAGTGCCGTGCCGTGACTCGAACCCGCAACCCCTCGGTCACGAGCCCAGTGTCCTACCACTAGACTACCGTGCCTCCGGTGCCAGTAGGTGTTTTTCATTATAGGACACTTATTTCAACCATTTCAATGTTATAAGGTCACCATGCTGGGTTGACAGGACCCTGGGACCAATCACAGTTAGTATGTGTATTAATCTTTTTATGACCTGCAAAGAGCATGGTCATTTCTAAGAACAGACAGTCAAACAACAAACAACTGATGAATACAGCATCCTTCATTTACAAGCTTTACCTGGTCTGTAGGTGACATGCAAAGGCAATAAAATTAGCTCAAAGATGATTCTCAATCAGTATTAGGTAGCTATGGTACCCATTTTGTAACTCTAAACCAGCATTCAATTTCTCAATATTCCAATATTGGAGAAGCAATGGCTGCAATATCCATTCCTTTTGAATAACCAAATGATAAAAAATTTAATCATTTACATTTTAATGTAAGAAAGCATTATATCGTGAACATATTTTGAACCTAAAGCATACCACTGTACCAGTATCTTCAGAATCCAGACGCTGCAATAGATATAAACAGGACCATAGCAATTACAAAACAGAAGTGATAAATATACAACAGTGATCTCACCAAGTTATACAAGTGATACATGGACCTGAGTTGTAAAGCAATTATGTTATTTGTTGTAGTGATGTAAAAATCAAACAAAAACAAAAAAAAGTTCATACAATCCAAAAAAGGTTTTTTGAATTCCCTGAGAGAAATTCATATTAGGAGTGACCAACATATATTATTGATATAATTTATGGTGGGTACATAATTGTCTGACATACGGTATATATCGCTGACAATTTTCAAAAAAAAAAGGATATAGTGGAGGAATGAATGACACGGGGGTAATGAAATAACAATTTCAGATATAGCGACTTAGGACCTTTCCATCCATGAAGAGTGTTTGATTCTAGCATATCTGGATCTGAAGAAGAAGAATGTTGAAATTTCAGCCAATTTTCCCTCTTTGGCCCCTCCCTATAGGCCCTAGGGAAGGGCCAGGTTCTTAATTTTCATACCATAAAAATTCAGTCACATGATAGTCATTCCAACCAACTTTGTTCCCACTGAGAGTAAACAAATATACCCAAAAATGTTATTTCCCAATATAAACAACAGTAAGGCCAAAAACAAGATTACATATGCTTTGGATAACCTGATCATGACCTACCTTAAATTTTCCTGTGGACCGTAGGGAACATTTTATCACCTACTTTGTATCCATGAAGATCATTTTAATTAATAGTCCGGCAAAGATCACATACACTTTCTTCCTGTTATGGTCATGGGATCCTGACCACATTCTTGACAGAATAATAACCATTGAAATGCATAGAAATTCATTTAAATTCTTACATTTGTTATTACCCTGTAAGTATATATTGATCCATGAAATTAAAATGAGATTCTCTGGAATGTTGCATGAAAAACTTTTTTTTTTTGCTTTAGCCTAAACATTAACCCCTTCTCAAGGAGGAATGAATGATCCAGAGGTAGTAAAATATTCATAAATTTGGAACAGGCCTACAGGACCTTAATTCCATCTATGAAGAGTATTTGATTCTAGCATTTCTGTGCCTGAATAAGAAGACCATTGAAAATTTAGTCAATTTTACCTCTGTTGGGCTCAAACCCCTTGCAGATTAGATCCACATGTAATTCATAAATTTGGCTTGCATTTGACCATGGAACTTTCCTTCAAACAAGAAAATGTCTGTAAGACATAAATGCCCCCCTGCCATGTAAAATTAGTTTCAGTGTTCTATAAAAAGTTACAACCACTTTGATCTTGATACCCTGAAACATGCACACACACAAGGTACTACACTTATTTTCTATATATAGCAACAGTGACCTTGGCCTTGACCTTGGAACCCCGAAACACAACAATGTCCGAAGTATGCTCATATTTGACATTTGCATAAAGTTTGGCCAGTTGATGATTTTCTATATATAGCAACAGTGACCTTGGCCTTGACCTTGGAACCCTGCAACACAACAATGTCCGAAGTATACTCATAATTGACCTTTGCATAAAGTTTGACCAAAATCCATGAAGGAATGAAGTTGCTAAGTGTTTACATTGAATCGAGACAGGACGGACATGCAACACTATATGCCCCCCCCCCAATTTATGGAGGGTTGTACCTTATAAAATTAATAAAGTTTGACTAAAATCTGTCAAAGAATGAAGTTGCTAAATCAGGATGGGACGGGATGGGACGGACAGGACGGGTGTTTACATTGAATCGGGACGGGACGGACATGGGCAACACTATATGCACACACCCCCCCCAATTTTATGGCGTCGGCATAAACATAACTGAAGTGGTTACTATGATGGACAAATGGCATTCACAAGAGGTCAACACCAAGACTTTGAAAACAAAAAAAAATCCATTTTCTAGCTTAAGTTCACAAATCATAAATGTAATACTCACTGCCCACCAAGATGTTCGAATGTCCTGTTGTTGTATGCAGTAAAGAACAAATTAACAAGTATATATATATATATTTATATGAAATGTACCAAGTAATGGGAAATGAGTTGTATATAATTAGTAGTTTATGTTTATATATGTTTGTAGTATTAACATAATTTCAAGTTGTACTATTATTTCCACCAGGATTTGAACCTGGGTCTCCCACCAAAGAGTGGCGAGTGTGATGACCACTACACTATAGAAATATATATAGCACAACTAACCTTTTCTTTCAAGATTTATTTCCATTTTTAAAATGTTTTAACCTTTGCATTTATATTTACATTCTCCTTCTGCTTTTCTTATCACATTTGAAATTAATATACCGGTATTATCCAAGTTTATGCCAGGCTCAGAACTACAATTTGCAATGTGTAAAAATTAATTATGATTTTTTTTCATTCCAAGATATATACCAGTAAAATAAAAAGATCCTTAATTTTCCATTAATATTAATTATGATTCTGCAATATAATTGTCAAAAATAAGATTGCACACATATACTGGTACATTCAGGTTATTCATGACAAGTTATCACAGTAAATTCTCCCCAGTTGAATCTCTACATTTACTTGTAGTTGACAGGGGAAAACCCTTAAATTCACATAATTATAAGAACCTTCATACAATATGTTTCAATTTTAGGTATCTCATACATTTAGTTATCAAAATGGTAAACCTTATAAAAATTGAGGGTATAGGTTTAAGGATGTGTAAACACCGGATAAAAAGTGTTGTTGTTATTTACTGGTGTGTATAGGTTTATTATTAACCGAAAGTACTAGTATCCTGAAACTGAGCCCCTGTGTGTTATCCATATGACTATGATACACCTATGTACCAAACTTCAGCTAGATATTTGAATATTGACAGAGTTATGATAAATTGAACTTTTACAATTGGTGGCGTGGTACATGTGTGTAAAGAAATCTACAGATCGTGAAGCATCTTCAAACTGTATCTCTAAAATTAATCTAAAATGTAATCGACATCAGAAGATATGTTATTCATATCAACAAACTTTATTGGATGCACAAAACCAAAACATCAAAAAGTTAAAAGCTTTTAAGGGTGCGTCAGTTATGAAATTATTTAGATTTGCTCAAAATAATATTAATGATTTCAGCTTTTGAAAACAAACCCGACGTGTTCACAGCTGCAAGGTTTTAAATTACCTCCAATACAATACAGTCAAAACCTGCCACACTACATATTAAATAATTTTTTAAATTATACACTTTACTTTCACACCTGTGTATATCTCGATTCGTAAGGCTATGAATGCAAATAACATATTAAAGCAGTGCTCGTCATGAAGTTGTTTATAAAATAACAACTCAATTATGTAAACACCTCACAAACGTGATATTTTTTTAAAAATATTTATCTTGACTGGACTTGATCTCTGAGGAAGTGTTGCATCAATAGTCTTAATGTAGGTATTTGTGACCAGGTATCTCAATGATCTATGATAAGTGTTTGTAACCAGGTATCTCAGTGGTCTATAGTGAGAGTTTGTAACCAGGGATCTCAGTGGTCTATAGTAAGATTTTGTGTAAAGGTATCTCAGTGAACTATACTTTTTTGTGATCAGGTATCTCAGGTGTCCATAGGTAGTGCGTCTGTTACTGTTCCAGACTAGGTACATGTAACTCAGTGAACTATTACCAGTGATTGAGACCAGGTGTCTCAGTGGTTTATAGTATAATTAGAGTGTGTGACCAGATATATCAATGACCTGTAAGTAGAGTTTGTGAGTGACCACGTATCTGAATGGATTATTACGTAGTTGAAAATTGACTAAAACGTTACATGTAATCAGTTAATCAATTTTTCATTTTCATATTTAAGAACTGATTATTTCACACGGTTCGAAAAGCGAAACATATAAAAATTAGTCAAAGTCGTGGACCCAGGTCTAGTACGTCCCCTTAACACCTTTCGACTCATAGGTCAGACCACGGAATTAGATT
>NW_018408041.1:728026-729004 GCF_002113885.1 Mizuhopecten yessoensis
CGAATCCCCCTCGACTTTCCATCTTGAACCTCTGAAATACACTATATATGCTATGTTGATATGGGTCTCAGCATTATGTGTTCTGTGACCCATATCAGTATAGCATGTGTGACTGACTTGAAGCAAATCAGACCAGGGTAGGGAGGGGGACGGGTGAGTCATGTTGTGACACAGACACGAACTGACAAAGTAGGCTACGCATACTTACCTTTAACCCACACATGCGCGTACTTACATGTATCTCAGGCGGCTCATCAGCATTGTCGTTGATAAACAAAGAATCTCTTCGTCTGACCGGTTCTCCTTTGCACTGAAGTGACTAGACTTGCACAGGCCTATCTTTCGTGAAGCCGACGGTTGTTTTCCTGTTGAAAGAGTGAAAAACACATATTAAAATTGGTAGACCTTTGAGTCAAACATGAAACTTGTCTGGGATGAGGTCAAAACTGGTAAAATCATGCAGGCTTCCCGGTGAAGTTTCCTGTTCCGGTCTTTTTCAACCAATCAGAATGTGGCAAATTTTGAAGCCCGCGATTTTCAAACCACAAATATTTGTATTGCGAAACATGATTCGTCAAAACCATCGATAACTTAAATTTTCAAACCCGTTTTAAGGAAGAAACACTTCAAACCATAACACATATGTTTGCCTAGTTCACGTAAACAATATCCATTTTTTTTTCAGTTCATGAAAAATCTACATATTTGCCTAAATTGACAAACCCAATGCCCCGAACTAGTCAACAAATGTCGATGTTTACTATGAAATATAAGCTGGACTTGTATATATTTTTTTCAAAATCAACCTGTAACCTATAGTTCACTTATTACTATGTCATTTGTATATCTTAGCCCTGTATGACCCCTGAACTAATTACTATATTGTATGATATCCTAGCCCTGTATGACCTCTGAACTAATTACTATTTTGTATATATCCTAGCCCTGTATGACCCCTGGAAGGGGCTAGCATGAGTG
>NW_018408042.1:0-719 GCF_002113885.1 Mizuhopecten yessoensis
TACTCAGTGCTCCAGATAGCTTGCGTGAATGCATATTCACGCACGTTATTCACAAATTACGCCAAAGAAAAAAATGAACTTGCTTAATTCACGCAAGCAAAATCCGGAACATTGCGTCAGTCTCCGGGACCAATTTAGCAGATTACAATACGCTTACAAGTGAGTCACTGAGACACTTGCATAGTACTCCTGTTACAAACGCTTATATGAGCGAGAATTGAATCATGGCGCTTTTAAAACAATCGCTATTTGTCACTTGGTCTCATCTCTTTCGCTGCGTAGTAAATTGGCCTAAATACAGAATTGGCACAGTCATCTGTTTTACTCAGTAACTTCATCATCGTCGATGTCTTCCATTAATGTTGTGACCGTTTCATGAAGTGTGTTTCTTTTTTCAATTGAAGTTTCTTTAGTAATACTTTCAATAGCGGACAAGTGATACTCTGATTATTCGTGTCGGTTAAGGACATTTTTTTTAATATTCCAGCAGCCCTTTGTGAAAACGTTGTCCTTCTAGTGTTTGGAGCACGACGAACATTTCAAGTTCAACAAGGTTTGGCCATCCGATTGACCAACAGTCTTGACCGTGATGTCAGCCACGGGAAATGGTTTTTCCATCCACAAACGGTCGCACGCTTCGATAACGATTTGTGATGTTTCATGCCACACCCTAATATGATATTTTCCGACCCCATTTTAAATAGATATGTGGCATTTTA
>NW_018408042.1:2378-2811 GCF_002113885.1 Mizuhopecten yessoensis
GTAGTCAGTAGCATCCTAGGATCAAGGGCTACCAAGTTTCTATAAATGTATGACCTTGAATCATATTCAAGGTCAAAGGGGTCAAATTTGTTTAAAATCTTCTAAACAGCCTCTTCTCAATAACCATGGGTCCCAGGATGTTTATACTTTGCAAGTTTCATCCTGAGGTGAAAGGCTATACAATGTGTTCAACATAATGACTTTGTTCGACTTTCAATCACAGGGGTGAAATGTTCCAAAAAACAGCAACAGGGTCTTTTGAATGAATTTTAATCATAAATACTGATATTTTGCCTGTAGCTTTATTTTAGATCACTTTTAAGGTTACAAGTGAGAGTTTTATACCAGGTGAGCGATGCAGGCCCATTGGGCCTCTTGTTATATTTTCTAAGTACAAGGAAGAAGTAAATATATACACTTATAAACCGTATGA
>NW_018408042.1:3857-11872 GCF_002113885.1 Mizuhopecten yessoensis
TGGACCGACTTTCTATTATAGATTTCCAACTGTGTTCTATAGAGATATCCGCGAAAGGATCCCCGACCCCTCTTGTGGACCGACTTTCTATATAGATTTCCAACTGTGTTCTATAGTGATATCCGCGAAAGGATCCCCGACACCTCTTGTGGACTGACTTTCTATTATAGATTTCCAACTGTAGTCTATAGAGATATCCTCGAAAGGATCCCCGACACCTCTTGTGGACCGACTTTCTATTATAGATTTCCAACTGTAGTCTATAAAGATATCCTCGAAAGGATCCCCGACACCTCTTGAACTGTTGAAACATATCACAGAAAAGTTACTACCTTTTGTAATGGTAAATACAATGTGATACGAGATTGTAAATGTGTCATTTTTAGCTCACCTGCCCGAAGGGCAGCTGAGCTTATGCCATGGCGCGGCGTCTGTTGTCCGTCAACTTTCCTTTAAACGACTTCTTGTGAAAAACCAGAAGGCATAGAGTCATGATATTTGACTGGTAGCTTCCTTATATGGAGCCCAACAGAGTTTGAGGAGAAAAACAGAATTTGACCTACTTTCAAGGTCAAAGGGGTCAAATATGTAAAAACCTTCAAACAACTTCTTCTGAAATACCAAAAGGTTTAGAGACATGACAATTGGAAGGTAGCTTCCATGGAATAAGCCGAACAAAGTTTGCGAATAAAAATAGCCTTGACCTACTTTCAAGGTCACAGGGGTGAAATATGTCAAAATTTTCAAACAACTTATCTTCTGAAATACAGAAAAGCCTAAAGATAGGAGAATTACCTAGAATTTCCTTGGATAGAGAGCCCAACAAAGTTTGAGGATGAAAATGACCTTGACATTCTTTCAAGGTCACAGGGGTCAAATGTGAGAAACACTTCAAATGACTTCTGAAGAACTGAAAGGTATAGAATCTTTGTATTTGGCAGGTGGCTTCCTGGGATAGAGCCCGACAAAGTTTGAGAATGAAAATGACCTTGACCTACTGTCAAGGTCACAGGAGTCGGATATGTCGAACTCTTAGAACAACCTCTTCTGAAGAACTGAAAGGTATAGAATCTTTATATTTGGCTGGCGGCTTCCTGAGAGAGAGCCCGACAAAGTTTGAATATGAAAATGACTTTGACCTGCTTTCAAGGTCACAGGAGTCAGATATGTCTTAATTCTTAAAACAACTTCTTCTGAGGAACTGGAAGGTATAAAACCTTAATATTTGGCAGGTGGCTTCCTTTGATAGAGCCCGACAAAGTTTGAGGACGAAATTGACCTTGACTTGCTTTCAAGGTCACAGGAGTCGGATATGTCTTAATTCTTAAAACGTCTTCTTTTGAAGAACTGGAAGGTATAGAACCTTAATATTTGGCTGGTTATTTCCTGGGAAAGAGCCAAACAAAGTTTGCGAATGAAAATGACCTTGACTTACTTTCAAGTTCACAGTGTTTAAATATGTCAAACTACTTCTGATGAAGAATTAAAAGGCATACATTTATAATATTTGGCTGGTGACTTCCTGGGAAAGAGCTCACCAAAGTTTGCGAATGAAAATGACCTCAACCTACTTTAGAGGTCACGAAGGTCAACAACATTTTAAAGGATGGTTCTTAAGAACAAAAAGAAATTGATTCATTAGATTTGGCTGGTAGCTTTTTTGGAAAAGAGCTAACCAATTTGAGAAGGAAAATGACATTGACCTACTAACAAGGTCACAGGAAAATATATGTCAAGCAACTTCTGAAGAAGAATAAAAAAGTATAGAATCTCATAATAATATTTTGTTGGTAGTTTCAACAGATGGAGCCAAAATAATTTGCGAGGGAAATATTTTTAGTGCAATATAATATTTAATGAGAATATTTTGCTATGACTGCTTGAATATTCAGGTGAGCGATACAGGCCCTCTTGGGCCTCTTGTTAGCTCACCTGGTCCGAAGGACCAAGGTGAGCTTATGCCATACCGTGGCGTCGTCGTCCGTCCGTCCGTCCGTACCTCAACAATTTCTTTAAACGACTTCTTCTTCTTTACCACTGGTTGGAATTAAACTTAATTTGAATGGAAGCATCCCTAAGTGGTGGGGATTCAAAATTGTACAAATGGTGGGGCTGAGTGGCGGGGCCAAAAGGGGTCAATTTGCCCATGTTGCTTTAAGCGACTTCTTCTCTGAAACTAAGTAGTGGATATCAACCATATTTGACTGGAAGCATCCCTATGTGATGGTGATTAAAAATTGTAAAAATGGTGGGTCTGTCTTCCCAGGGGGCTAAGGGGCGGGGCCAAAAGGGGGCAATTTGGCTATATTGCTACAAACGGCTTCTTCTGTAGAACTGTGCACTAGATATCAATCATAATTAATCAAAAGCATTCCTGGGAGGCAGGGATTTAAAATTGTACAAAATGTGTGGCTGACCCCCCAGGGGGCTGAGGGGAAGGGCCAAAAAGGGTATTTGGCTATACTGCTTTAAGTGACTTCTTCTCTGGAGCTAAGTGATGGATATCAACCTTATTTGATTGGAAGCATCTCTAGGTGGTGGAGATTCAAAATTGTACAAACGGTTGGGCTGACCCCAAGGGGGCTAAGGGGCGGGGCCAAAAGGGGGCAATTTGGTTGTATTGCTATACATGACTTCTTCTGCAGAACTATGCCATGGATATTGATCATATTTGATCTGAAGTATTCATGGGAAGCAGAGATTCAAAATTGTACAAATGGTGGGGCTAACCCCCCGGGCTAAGGGATGGGGCCAATAAAATGCATTACTTGGAAATGGTTGAGATCCCCACCATATAACTATATATACAATTGCTGAGTATAAAGAGAAGAATGCACATTTGCCTCCAGGATGTCCCTAGGGTCGGGCCCCACCCTTGGAGACATAGTCCCTGGGCCATAACTTTGAAACGGTTGAGATCCCCACCCCAAAACTATACATACAAATGCTGGGCATAAAGAGACAAATGCAATCATGATATCAGAATAGACCCTGGGGTATGACTCAACCCCTAGGAACCTAGTTTCTTAGTCACAGCTTGGAAACAGTTGAGAGCCCCACCCTGTAACCGTATATATACAATTGCTGAGTATAAAGAGATGAATGCACATATGCTTCCAGGTTGGCCTTGGGGACTGCCCCACCCTTGGAGACTTAACCCCTGGGTCATAACCAAAACTATATATTCAATTGTTGGACATAAAGAGACGAATGCAGTCATGACATTAGAATTGATCCCAGGTTCTGCCCCACCCTTGCAGACTTGGCCTCTAGGTCATAACTTTGAAACGGTTGAGATCCCCATCCCAAAACTATATATACAAATGCTTGGCAAAAAGAGACAAATGCAGTCACGATATGAGAATCGATCCCCGGGTCTGGCCACAACTCTAGGGACCAAGTTTCTGAGTCAAAGCTTGGAAACAGTTGAGATCCACACCCCATAACCATACATACAATTGCTGGGCATGAAAAATCTAAGATAGCTATGCTACAAGGATTGGCCTTGGGGTCTGGCATATACCCTTGATCTCATTTGGAGAATAGTTTGCTATGATTTCTTAGGTATCCAGGTGATCGATACATGCCCTCTGGGGCTCTTGTTTTTTATTCAAATCACCCCTGGTCCTTCGCTGTGCAGGGCAACTTTTGNCCTTAGCTGTTCAGGGCAAGTTTTGAGACTGATCGGATAAACAACATGGCCGACAGGCAGCCATCTTGGATTTTGATATTGAAAGTTTGTTATCGCTACTGCCGACACAACTCCAACAACCCAGGTGGAGTATAATATGGTCTGGGGTGGGTGTTGCGGTATCTGTGCTATAGCATTCAAGTGAGGTGGCACTATACATGATACCGTTGGAAGCACGGTCCCACTACAAACAGAACACAATACATCTCCAGCACACAAAGGCTTACACACATAGGGAGATATTAGCCAAGTGGCATAGGACTAGTAGTTAGCGCCTGATAAGGCAGCTCCTGCGAATTCCTCTATATTGTATTGATTAATATATATGCTAATCGTATTGACTATATAAAATTGTACATCTATGTACTGTAAAGCGCTATAGAGTGGCTTATGTTATATAGATAGGGCGCTATACGAAATGTTGTATATATATATTTATTTTTTTATTTCTCGGGAAATAACAAGTATTAAGTTTAGATCAAAAGTTACCTCAAGGCGCATTTACTGTTAACATGACTCGATCAAACAGATAAGAGGAAAGAAGAGGAAAGATCGAACTGACACAGAACTAATGAAGATGGTACATTGGTGGGTGCCAAGATCCCTTCTGGGATCTCTTGTTTCAGGTTTAAGGTCGTCGTCGTGCATCGTGCGTTAACTTTTCCTTGTGAACACAATAACCTAAGTAAATGTTAACTGAGTCTGATGAAACTTTGTATGCAGCCATATATCAAAAAGATAAATCGACAGTAACTTACAGAGTTATTGCCCTTTGTAATAATATTATTATTGGACCTTGTGAACACGAGAATTTGAGTAAATGTTAACGATGATGAAACTTTGTATGCAGCCATATATCAATAAGATCCCGGACTCTAAATGGGAATTATTCGACATGAAGCAAAGTTAATAAGAATTATACAAGGAGTCGACTCACCAAAGGTCACGGTACATGTATGTCTTACAGACATTTTCTAGTCTTTAGAATTTAACTTCTAAACTGGACGTGATGTTGATTGACATTACACAAGAATATATGTAAATTCATGTGGTACACCTTTTTTTTCATTCATGACGCATTTTTGCTACTAACAAGGTGCTATTAAAATTTTGTGCCTTATTTAATAAATCATTGAACCAAGTTCAGAAGGCATACAGTTACCAAGTTTGTTCAAAACAGACCCCTAAGGTCAAAAATGGAGTCATATCCATTTATTTCATTTATCGTGTTCACAGGGTCCAACAATTATAGAATTACCAAGGGGAATAACTATGTAAGTTATGGTCAAATTGGTCCGGTATTCAAACTCATCCAAGATCTCATTTTGATACAAAGCTGCGTACAAAGTTTCATCAAAATCGGTTCATATTTACTGAAGTTATTGTGTTCACAAGGAAAACATAATGGACGATGCAGCAAGGTCACTCGGACCGACGAAAAGTATGAATTGGCCCCTGAATGACAGTCATTATTTCAATCAGATGTCAGGTGACCGTTAAGGCCCATGGGCCTCTTGTTTGTCTACAGATGATTTGATTTTAAGTTCAAATAGCACAAGAAAACGTAATTCAAACCCAAATTTCAGTGATTTGATTACTTTTTCAAAAAAAAAGGGCATGTGACGACTATGCATTAAGTTTTGGACAATAAGAATAAATTCACACAGTAGAAATATTTTTTGTCTATAAATTCTAAAGGTCATCATAAAATGTTTATATGCTGACATTTGAAGCCTAAGATACTGCAAAATTCAAGCCTTAATCCGATTTGGGTCCCGACATTCGCAACAAGAGATCCCAGAGGGATCTTGGCGCCCACCTTTGTACCATCTTCATTAGTTCTTTGTCAGTTCGATCTTTTCTCTTCTTTCCTCTAATCTGTTTGATCGAGTCATGTTAACAGTAAATGCACCTTAAGGTAACTTTTGATCTAAACTTAATACTGATGTGTATGAAAGCCAACCTTCAAAGTGAGTTTGTCATTTCACATATTTACTAGTACAGTACTTAATTTGAAAGAAATAGAATCGATCATTGCAATTTGAGAAAGATCTGTTTACTTCTTCTTTTAATCCATTTTGTTTTTATGATCAGTCATAAAATATAACATACACAACGAGGGATCAGGGGAACCTACATTTAAAATTTGAGAAAGATCCCTCTGATACTTCCCGAGAAATAGCGATAACAAACTTTCACAATCAAAATCCAAGATTGCTGCCAGACGGCCATGATGTTTATTCGATCAGTCTCAAAAGTTGCCCTGTACAGCTCAGGACCAAGGGGAACCTACATATAAAATTTGAGAAAGATCCCTCTGATACTTCCCGAGAAATAGCGATAACAAACATTCACTATCAAAATCCAAGTTGGCTGCCTGCCGGCAGCCATGTTGTTTATCCGATCAGTCTCAAAAAATGTCCTGCACAGCGAAGGACAACCCTACTCAAACCGCAGATTCCCAAATCTGTACCGCGAAAACTGGAAGGGATGAAGGAGAAACAGGCGTATTATTATAATCGCAACGCAAAAGATCTAAAACCACGTAGATCAGGTGACATTGTTCGTATCGCACCTACACACAAGGTCTGAAAGAGTTGAAACAAGGGACTGTTCAGAAAGAAGTGTCGAAAAGATCGTATACTGTCGAAACCGATACAAAACCTCTCACAATGTCCGACATTGTTACTGAATATTCTGATGTATTTGGGTTTCCCCGTTAATGAAAGTGAAAGTAGATTTCGGAAAGCGAATATAACCTTAAAGTACTGAATTTAAGTTCAATTTGATCGATCATTAGTCGATCATCAATCACTTGACTGGAAGTCATGATCGAGCAGGAATTTACAAGATATTCCCAACACTATTTAATAGGTACATTGTTTGTGTAGAAAGTAAAACTTTCATAGTATGCTTTGGAATGTTCATACTCTATTTTTTAATACAACAGGTAAAGGTTACTCTGATTAAAGATCTTATGTTTTGATACCAAACCTTCTTTTTTTTCAATATTATTAGAAATTTCAAATTTTACAATTTAATATGGACTTCTGTGATGGTGAATATAAGGTGACATAGTCCGAATTATTCTGACGTTTTATCGACTTTTTTCATATCGGTCTGTCGTCGATTAACGCCGGGGCTCATTTGAGATATTTATAGAACGTTCTGAAGTCACCAATCAGCGTCTCCGTTTTTTAAGCCCACCATCATCTGATTGTGGGCTATTCAAATCACCCTGCGTCCGTGGTCCGTGGTCCGTCCGTTGTCCGTCGTCCGTCGTCCGTCCGTAAACAATTATAGGTATCGGTATTTCTCAAGAAGTACCAGAGGGATCTTTCTCAAATTTTATAAGCAGGTTCTCCTTGGTCCTTCGCTGTGCAGGGCATTTTTTGAGACTGATCGGATAAACAACATGGCTGCCGGCAGGCAGCCAACTTGGATTTTGATAGTGAATGTTTGTTATCGCTATTTCTCGGGAAGTATCAGAGGGATCTTTCTCAAATTTTATATGTAGGTTCCCATTGGTCCTGAGCTGTACAGGGCTTTCCTCTTATCTGTTTGATCGAGTCATGTTAACAGTAAATGCGCCTTGAGGTAACTTTTGATCTAAACTTAATACTTGTTATTTCCCGAGAAATAAAAAAATAAACATATATATACAACATTTCGTATAGCGCCCTATCTATATAACATAAGCCACTCTATAGCGCTTTACAGTACATAGATGTACAATTTTATATAGTCAATACGATTAGCATATATATTAATCAATCCAATATAGAGGAATTCGCAGGAGCTGCCTTATCAGGCGCTAACTACTAGTTCTATGCCACTTGGCTAATATCTCCCTATGTGTGTAAGCCTTTGTGTGCTGGAGATGTATTGTGTTCTGTTTGTAGGGGGACCGTGCTTCCAACGGTATCATGTATAGTGCCACCTCATTTGAATGCTATAGCACAGATACCGCAACACCCACCCCAGACCATATTATACTCCACCTGGGTTGTTGGAGTTGTGTCGGCAGTAGCGATAACAAACTTTCAATATCAAAATCCAAGATGGCTGTCCGTCAACCATGTTGTTTATCAGATCAGTCTCAAAGTTGCCCTGCACAGCGTAGGACCAAGGGGAACCTAATTATAAAATTTGAGAAAGATCCCTCTGGTACTTCCCGAGAAATAGCAATAACAAACTTCACTATTAAAATCAAAGATGGCTGCCTGTTGGCCATGTTGTTTATCCGATCAGTCTCAAAACTTGCCCTGAACAGCTAAGAACCAAGGGAACCTACATATAAAATTTGAGAAAGATCCCTTTGGTA
>NW_018408043.1:0-719 GCF_002113885.1 Mizuhopecten yessoensis
TCCTAAGGTAACAGGGCTTTGAACAACTAGCCAAGATGTGTATTTCCAACAGATTGTGTGTTGTTTACGATTTTCAGCCTTTACCCAACCACACCATCCTCGACATCCAGGGGTTATGCTCACTTTTGCTCTCTACACCCCTGGAATATGTCATAGCAAAATTTAAGGCTCAGTGTGCGCCACCTTGTTGACAAGTTTGATCCTATGATGTTCATCAAAAGAATCTCACGGACATGTAAAGGTAAAAATTGACAGGCTTTGAAGTCGGACGTCTCTCCTTTGTAATCTTCAAAGAACAGGTATCAGCCTAGCAATTGGTCAGTTTTTATTACCTGAGACCAATCATACAACTATCTTCCTGCCTTTCAATTTTGCTTTAAGACATATTCCAGGGGTGCAGAGAGCGAAAGTGAGCGCCACCCCTGGATATCGAGGATGAACCACACAAGGTCAATATTAATTATAGGACATATGTCAGCATTCACATGTTCCATGCTTCATTAATACTTCACAAATAGCTCTGACATTGCTTTTATGTATATACATGTATAATGATAATATAGAAAATATAAATGATGTTTTAGATCCCTTTTTGATTTCGATGAACCCTTAATAAGTTGGTTCTAATTTTAGAACAAGAGATGGAGAAAGCAGAACAGGATCACAAACAGGAAGTTGAAAACATGAAACAGGTACATGACCTTGAGATGAGGCAGATG
>NW_018408043.1:5011-6132 GCF_002113885.1 Mizuhopecten yessoensis
GTGGTTGAATATCGCAAAAAATAATTGTGAAAAACAGCTTCATCTTGAACTAATCAATGCTTGCTCTTCATTAATGAAATTATATTACAAATTGTTCATAAATGGTAAAAATCATTTACGTGACGAACTTTGAAGTGCATAATCTAACTTTTTATTCAATAGGATCAATTGGGATTTTAAAATTTAAGGATGAACAATTAAATTATAATTTGGATTTGCCTAAAAGTTGTATCACAATTATGCATTGAAACAATAGTGAACTAACATTAAGGCTTAAAACATTCTAAAGATGAAGACACATTAAGCTTCCGATGGCTTGTTAAGTGAAGACAAGACTATTAATCGATCACAATAGCAATATTGCTTAATGATCAATTGATTGAATATGCAATCTGTATTGAACATGTTTTCTGAATTCTGTTTGGTTTGATGTATCCATGGTTGAGGATTGATGTTCTTGTAAGAGAATGATATGACAATCAGTCGCGGATCCAGAGACCTATCTGGGTGTGTTTCCAAATTTCTTTGGGAGGGGGGTTCCATATGCGGAAAAAATGAGGAAAATGGTGAAATTTCATGATTTTTAAAGAAAATTCTCAGGGTGGTTTTTTTCTGAAGCCCAAACAAACCCTCTGAATCCGCCATTGACAATGAAGAAGAAAGTTCTATCCGAAACCTTTGACGACAAGACGTGACCCCTCACCAGTAGGACTCCTGGTACGGATTTGAAGCGCCATGTATGTATAGGTACATGTAGTGCCGACCGCTAACTAGGAACACGCGGTCTGGGGTGATGGGTGTCTATGAGATTTGTAGGTGTAAATGTGTGGTTCCACGGAGAGACAAAAAAACTAAGACAAGGGTACTGGAATAATTAGTGTGGTTAACTAAAATGATCATTTGATCATGTATAGCATTGTGTAAAACATGTTACAAATGTATATAAATGTTGGTGTTGACCAAAAACGGAGGCTAGAAATTGACGGGGAATAAAAAAGAAACGGTGCAAAAACTGAGATACACGGAATAGACAGGAAGAAAGATAGGCAAATCAGTCAGCAGAAACACGGTATAGAAAAAAAACAAGGGAACATAATTCACAGACAAACGGACGAGAACAA
>NW_018408044.1:0-721 GCF_002113885.1 Mizuhopecten yessoensis
GAATAGTTTCTCTTCCCACTAGAGGCCCCTGTGGCCGCCATCCCCGCCGGTAAAAACCGGTAAAGGAATATGAGAAATACAACGAAATGCAAAAATGTGTCACATCATAAACGTTTCCATAAGGACGGCAATATCAATCAATTTTAAAGTCACAATAACAGGGTCAAAGACCCCTGCTTACCTCCGATGTTAACAGATTTTATCTCCGCTCATAGACAGGCATCCATTCGCTTCAAAATCAAAACCGGAAGTCCCCCTCAAAATGGAATATCAGGAAATTTATTATCGTGGTTTGAGAGTTACCTTTCAGGAAGATCACAAGAGGTTATTATTGAAGGAAGTACATCAAAATTAGAATTAATCCATGCTGGCGTGCCACAAGGTTCGATACTTGGACCTCTACTTTTTATTTGATTTATTAATGATATAGTAACTGAAATTAATGTCAATATACGTCTATTTGCCGATGATACTTCAATATTTTTAATTGTTGATGATCCTGTGAGGTCGGCAGAGATCCTAAACTCAGACCTATCTAAAATCAGTACCTGGGCTGAACAGTGGCTAGTAAATTTTAATCCTAAAAAAACTGAAAGCATGGTTCTTTCCAAGAAACGTATGACAACTGACCATCCACCTCTTCTAATGAACAATGTCCAAATACAGCAAAATCTGTATCAACTAATTCTATAACTTGGAAAGCTGGATGGGAATCTTTATC
>NW_018408044.1:6709-151096 GCF_002113885.1 Mizuhopecten yessoensis
CATGTATTGATAAATGGCGATTTCGAAAATATCCAGCAATTGGATCTGTATTTTGCAGTTGACATTATATAGTTCAATCAATCATAATTAATATTGTTAGAGGCATTGTCAAATTAATATAAAATGTGCATTGTTCATTCAATTCTTTCAGAAAGATTACAGTTTACAATTACGGGTGGCTCTTGTTATTATTTTGGTCAAGTAAATAAAACGTACAACCGTCTAATCATAAACAATGATGATGCTACCGGGGTTTTAAACATACTTCACTGCCAGAAATTTAGCAAAAGGAGCAGGCACAAACTATCAGAACATAACCTACGATCTCTCCATATATTAACAGATCACAAGGATAAACAACAACAGTCAAAACAGACATAACAGGTGGTCTTGTGAAAAAAGTTTCGCAATTTCAATTTATGATTTAAAAAATAAAAANTGCAAAATTTCAGATTTTGGCAGTGGTCAAACCATTCGGAATGTTTCAACATATTTCATTGAGGTTTGAATAACATCATTTGTCAAAAACAAGAATTAATGAAATTGTGCATCGCCCGGGAATTGAACCCGGGCCTCCCGCGTGGCAGGCGAGAATTCTACCACTGAACCACCGATGCTTGATAATGTTATTCAGTTTTTACAATAAAACCAAACAAAAAATACATATGCTGTTGCACACCTTGTGAACAACCGGACTGACACAATGCATTATATATTTAAGAATAGAGTAAAATTAATGGTAATTTATATGGTATTATTCATATGCATTTTTCTTGAATGGAAATTACAAATATATTTACATAAATACAGATGTCTATGTCTGCTAAGATGAAGGCAGGACATTAATAAGCATGTCACCATGACGGTGACGTCACAGGGACAGCCACCAGACACAGACTCTCTGATTTATTGTAGTCAACAGCCCCGCTCAGACTGATTTGTTTATTTTCAATTCAATTTAATTTTGGGATTTATACTAATTTCATAAACATAGAAAAGTATGCACATTTAATTTTACAACACTGACAATCTTAAGCAATTTGCATTTCACAAACTTTCCAAAGTGCCACGTAATCTGTATTTATGTTATTTATTATCTTATCATGACATGAAGTAACGACACTTTTCCTTGGTTGAAAAACATGTAATATTCCACTTTATAAAATGCGCATGCATGTTTTTTCCCAACAAATTATTTGCGCTTGTAAGACTCTTCCAACCAATCTATGTATCAAAACGTCACACAACCCACAACGGGTTTCCCTGTATGATAAACCGGAACAGGCACAAATAACGCACATCCCAAATTTATCGAGGATTGAGAGTAGACGTTTTTGGCAAAAAATTTACACAGTTGTCTTTATTTCAGTATATTTACACTTGCTCTGCATCCTCCAATTGTAATGCATTATGAAAGCAAATGTAGTAATGAGACTTTAACAACTGCTAGTGTAACAAACAAAAAACAAAACAAAAATGCATCGGCCGGGAATCGAACCCGGGCTTCCCGCGTGGCAGGCGAGAATTCTACAACTGAACCACCGATGCTTGATATCTTCTTTTTACTATTCATAAAAAACAAATCTTGTTTTTCAAGTGTAAATCAAGCAGTAAGTGGGACTGGTTCCCTATGTACAGGGAATACTTTAACTTCTGTATAGGATACAACAAGGTTCCAGTTAACATCTAGACATAAAAACCTAGGAATCTCATTATTTGAATATTTCGCCAATTTTATCATGAACATGACTTAACTAGCATCTGTAAATCCGTCAGTTGTTTATTTCATATGTGTTGCCGAGCAATGGCTATAAATCTATATTTTTGAGTGATTAAAATAAAAATATTGTACAAAGCATCACTGTCGTCTGTCGATTTGAGAAACCAAGTTTCGACTGATATGACGCTTGTAGAGTTTTTACACCAACACACGGAAAACTGGTTTCTCATCAATGTGGGTTTTGTAAAGATTTGACAGTCATACAAAAGCTGCACAGGGGACAGATGCAATATCGCAACAAAATAGTTTTGAATTTTATAATGGTGATAAAAAAAAAGATAACAAAAATAAAATATGTGCATCGGCCGGGAATTGAACCCGGGCCTCCCGCGTGGCAGGCGAGAATTCTACCACTGAACCACCGATGCTTGTATAACAGATAGCGTAAACTGATGGTTATTTTGTATTATACCGATATAGTTTCTAAAACCTTTCTATTACCAAGGATTTAAAGGTATAATAAGCATATCAACCACTGCTATATTCAGCTAGCTATACAATTTGGGAAAAAACTAATATCAATCATCATTAACAAAGTATGATCTGCATACATTTTACCGAAACGGAAGTTTGTCGTTTCTACATAAATGTAGATGACCATGTCTGCCGAAGGCGTATGTTTAGCTTTAGGCAGAGCACGACAGAGACATATACACCACCATGTCATATCACAGTCAGAGATGTAATTACCTCCCTTCTTTTCGTATATGAACAGTGCTGCTCAAATGACTCTTTTTCCAAACGTATGAGCCATTTATTTCTAATTGAATTTTATTTGATTTTATTCTGTTTTTGTGAACATTCCAATTTGGCTGCCACACCAAACTGGATATCAAATTCAATAATGCATTCCGTTAGCATTAAACAATCCCTGTCACAAAATGATCCTCCTCCAATATTTCCCAAACATAGTTGAGGAACATGCACACTAATTTTCAGAAAAAAACATTCAATAACTGATGAAAAACTCACTTTTTATATGTTCATCTTCCTAGCTACATGTAAATAAAAGTCACAATTCAGAGGAGAAAAACCATTTAATACATAAATACAGATGTCTATGTCTGCTTAGATGAAGACAGGACATTAATAAGCATGTCACCATGACGGTGACGTCACAGGGACAGCCTACAGACACAGACTCTCTGATGTATTGTCAACAGCCCCGCTCAGACTGATTTGTTTATTTTCAATTCAGTTTAATTTTTGGATTTATAGAAATTTCACAAATATACAAAAGTATGCACATTTAATTTTACATCAAGGACAATCTTCAGCAATTTGCATTTCACAAACTTCCCAAAATGCAAATAAACCTTAAAAAAAAGTAATAAAAATTGCACCCGGGCCCCCCGCGTGGCAGGCGAGAATTCTACCACTGAACCACCGATGCTTAATGAAAAGAAACTATACAGTTAGCCATGCATTTTCTTCTCTCATCTTTTTTTAAGTTTATCCTTAAAATTTATAATAATAAAATATGTTAAATGCCTTTTGCAATAAACATCAAACTATATAGTATCTTTAAAAAGTAATATGATAATAATTATTAACATGTTATTTTCACATGTGTTTACTTTGCCGGATGTTAGTGCTAACTTTACACAAAGGGATGTTCTGCTTAAGGCAGGACACGAGTCAAACATGCTACCTTGATGTTGATGTCAGAGGAATAAATACCTTAATGTCGTATCAATAGTCAGCGATATAATTCCCTCCCCTTCTTATCGTAAATGAACAGTAGTTTTAAAAAGGATTTTTGTAAATTTGAAAAACAATAGGACAGCCATTCATTTCCACCTAAGTTCCATTATGATATAGTTTAAAGCTTTTAAATATATAAAAACGTATGCATACTGTGTGCTACATACCTTACAATCATTGACAAAATAACTGTCAGATGCAGAAGAATTAAAAGTTAATTAACGTTGTGAGATTTAACCTCAAACATATTATTGTCAAAATGTCTCCATCAGTAGAGGGTTAACATATAAATGCACCAGTGAACAACGTTTCAGTAATGTTTGAAAAATATATAGGTCTGTGATGATTAAGACCCAATATGAAAAATAGTATACATGCATTTTTGTTCTACTGAAACTCCATGACGATCTAAATATTACCCTTGATGATATACTCATTCCTATAATGAAACATACTTAATTCCTGGGTGTTATATTCGATAGAAAGTTCTCGTTTCTTCTTCATATTGCCTACTGCACATTACAACATAATAAAAAGAAGTATTTAACATAAAAATATCAGTGTCCTATACTGACTGGGGAGCTGACCAGTAGATCTTACTGAATTAACAGAGCAGTTTACTGGATTATGAATCCATTGTTTATGGATCCACAAGAAAATTATATCTGACGTTATTGAATACTGTACTTCACCGGGGTCTAAGACTTGTACTTGAGCGTTTAAACCCACACCAGCTGTGAGACCTGACAAAGAGCAAACGATTCATCGTTATATAATCACAAAGAGAAATGCTGTATGTAATTAGATTAAATTAAAATCCTTCAAGTCAGCTTATAAAATTATATTTAAAAATAAATCAAATTAGATTCACTATGTGGTATTTGCATTTCGTCCTTTCTTGAAAATGCCCAAATCTATGTCGACGCAATCCGATATCAGCAAGTATTGATATTCCTTTTGATTGTGCTTCAGTTTGAAATTATTGTTCTTCAGACAGCTCAATCTTATACGAATCCTACGCCTTTCTTTCAACCTTTTTGAATCTGCAGTTGCATGTACATTATACGAATGTTTCCGTCATATATTACTAAAGGTTTGAAAATGGTCACAAAGGTCGCTGGTGTCTCGGTTGCGAATGCTGATTGTGTTGAGTTTTAAACCGATGATATTACCGCTTATGAGATCACAGTAGGAAAACATTTAGTATCAATACAAAGACAACCAATTAAATACTATTAAATACTACTAAACCGAAAACTGGTGAATGGTATCTCAGCTATAGAGAATGCTGCCGAGAGGAGGTTGTCCTTACCCGTTTCTAGCTATAGGGAATGCTGCTGAGAGGAGGTTGTCCTTCCCCGTCTCAAGCTATAGGGAATGCTGCTGAGAGGAGGTTGTCCTTCTCCGTCCCAAGCTATAGAGAATGCTGCCGAGAGGAGGTCGTCCTTCCCCGTCTCCAGCTTTAGGGAATGCTGCCGAGAGGAGGTTGTCCTTCCCCGTCTCAAGCTATAGGGAATGCTGCCGAGAGGAGGTTGTCCTTCCCCGTCTCAAGCTATAGGGAATGCTGCCGAGAGGAGGTTATCTTTCCCCGTCTCTAGCTATAAAGAATGCTGCCGAGAGGAGGTTGTCCTTCCCCGTCTCCAGCTATAGGGAATGCTGCCGAGAGGAGGTTGTCCTTCCCCGTTCCAAGCTATAGGGAATGCTGCCGAGAGGAGGTTATCTTCCCCCGTCTCTAGCCATAAAGAATGCTGCCGAGAGGAGGTTGTCCTTCCCCGTCTCCAGCTTTAGGAAATGCTGCCAAGAGGAGCTTGTCCTCCCCCGTCTCCAGCTATGGGGAATGCTGCCGAGAGGAGGTTGTCCTTCCCCGTCTCCAGCTATAGGGAATGCTGCCGAGTGGAGGTTGTCCTTCCCCGTCTCTAGCTATAGGGAATGCTGCCGAGAGAGGATCGTCCTTCCCTGTCTCCAGCTATAGGGAATGCTGCAGAGTGGAGGATGTCCTTCCCCGTTTCCAGCTATAGGGAATGCTGCCGAGAGGAGGTTGTCCTTCCCCGTCTCCAGCTATAGGGAATGCTACCGAGAGAGGGTCGTCCTTCCCCGTCTCCAGCTATAGGGAATGCTGCTGAGAGGAGNGAGGATGTCCTTCCCCGTCTCCAGCTATAGGGAATGCTACCGAGAGAGGGTCGTCCTTCCCCGTCTCCAGCTATAGGGAATGCTGCTGAGAGGAGGTTGTCCTTCCCCGTCTCCTGCTATAGGGAATGCTGCCGAGAAGAGGATGTCCCTCCCCGTCTCCAGCTATAGGGAATGCTACCGAGAGAGGGTCGTCCTTCCCCGTCTCCAGCTATAGGGAATGCTGCCGAGAGAAGGTTGTCCTTCCCCGTCTCCAGCTATAGGGAATGCTACCGAGAGGGGGTCGTCCTTCCCCGTCTCCAGCTATAGGGAATGCTGCTGAGAGGAGGGTGTCCTTCCCCGTCTCCTGCTATAGGGAATGCTGCCGAGAAGAGGGTGTCCCTCCCCGTCTCCAGCTATAGGGAATGCTACCGAGAGGGGGTCGTCCTTCCCCGTCTCCAGCTATAGGGAATGCTGCCGAGAGGAGGTTGTTCTTCCCCGTCTCCAGCTATAGGGAATGCTGCCGAGAGAGGGTCGTCCTTCCCCGTCTCCAGCTATAGGCACTGTTTACCTCCAAACTGAACTTTGTCTTTTACCTTTTCGTTTGTTTAATGTTACGTCTTTTAACAATATTTTTATCGACAATTTATTGACCAAATGACCTCGACTGTGTTGTCGGCCTATACGAACGTGATAACTGACTTATCTCCTTAATACTCCATCCGTAATACGTGCACATAAATTGATTATTACTGAACGTTTTGGAATGAAATGTCAGCTTATCGAATATGACATCAATATATTGATGATGTTTTACATATATGGTTATAACAGCACTTCAGTGTTATGTTGTGGTTTTTTAAATCTTATATAAATAAATAAAATGCAATGCTTTTGATTCAGAATAAATGCCGATACTTCGCGATAATTTTCCTTATCTCCTCGGCTGGAAAGATTTTTTTAGTTAGAATTAAGTTTACTGATTAAAAATGTCCAACATTTGATGATAGTCGGGATGCTTCATCAAAATAATATTCAAGTCTGAACACTGCGCACTGCTTATAAGGGATATTATACAATTATTGGCGTTTTATTAAAGAATTAAATTTAATCTTGAAGAACCTTACAAATGCATAAAGTAAATGCATGTACCTCCATGCATCATTAATTAGTGCATAGCTTGCTGTGACATACTGTGTGTATTTACCATTGTCTGGTATCATTGATTTTAATTCAAATTATCAAAGTGGGTAACGATGTGCGAAATTGTATTTATGAGAATCAATCACACGGGTAGAATAGATAGCATCTGAAGACTTACAGAAGAAAAAACAAAAAACAATCGTCAAAAAAGAAAAGATTGAAAAGATTATTCAACTTTCTACAGTTCTTCGCTTTGAGTGTTTTTATGTTTTTTTTATCATGTTGTTTGTCATGTGTTTTTTTTTTACAACTTGTGGTATTTCAGCTCAGTATTCAGCACATATCTGTCACCAATGAATGGCTCAAAGGTGTATATGACGTAAGTGTTCTCCACAGGAAATCGGATAACACTTGTATTACACGTGTAAAGTAAATTGCCATCACGCATACATGTACATCTAATACACATCACAACCCGACAACTCCATGAAGTAACCTGAAGGATACTTCAAAATAGTTTAAAACAATCAACTTGTTTAACATAACACAGACAATTATTGTCATTATGTCCGAGAGATCCTTTAAAGGATCGATATTATTTAATGACGTTATAGTGTTCTGAAGTTTATGTCATTAATAATTATAAATGTACCTAGTAATGTCGGTTTGTCATGTTTATTGGATCTTAATGTGATGGAAAATTAACTTACACGTGTAATACATGTCTTATCCGATTTCTTGTGAAAAGCACTTACGTCATACGCGCCTGTGAGCCATTCACTGATACATATAGCTAATCTCCCTATTTACCATGGTAATCTATAGGAATTGACACAAGTCTAAAGCTTATACAAAGGGTTATCACATGATTTTGTTAATCACATGTCCGATTAAAAAACATTTAAGAACCTGAAGTGAATCTTGATCAACAACCTTATCTAAGATAACATCCGACAAATTGTAGCATTGGACATTGTACGTTATGCATCATGCTGAAAAATACAGAAGATCCTAACTCACTTTCTTAACACACGGGGGAATTTGTTACTGAAATGTTTTCCCCTGAATATATTGCATGCTTCTTGTAAAGATTATAAAATAACTTTTGAAATTGGGATTACAGAGACTGTTAATCATAAGTCAATCAAATATGTTACTGATTAACTTCATTTCATACGTTTTTTTCAGGTTTTCCCCCAATGTTAGGTGACAAGTACATATCATTGCTTAAAATATAAAATACATTTTAGTAGGGAAATATCCTGATTTATCGTATGTTTAGGGAATGACGTGAATAGGTGTTCGGCACACAACGTTACTTCGAGGACCATCATATGTAACAAATGTTGGTATTCCTTTTTAATATGTTCAGCAATGTAAATCCTCTAACCATGTGATCCATGAACGTGTTCTCGCTGTACAACGAGCTTAATGTTTTCACTCTGGTTTGCTCGCACTATTCTGGTTCCTTCGCTAAATACAATTTTAGTTAAAACGAATTATGCCGTCTATAGCTGTAATACCAACTATTTATAGAAAGTTACGACCGAATGTTGACTCGGGTGTGTTCTGGTTTGTGAGATATTGATAAATGGCGATTTCAAAAATATCCAGCAATTGGATCTGTATTTGGCAGTTGACATTATATAGTTTAAGCAATCATAATTAATATTGTTAGATGCATTGTCAAATTAATATAAAAGGTGCATTGTTCATTCAATTCTTTCAGAAAGATTATAAGTTTGGACTGTTTATCCCTTGGTCGCTCATTTTATAGCACAGTCCTTGACAGAAAACATGGGATGTTTGAAATCGAGTTTACAATTACGGGTGGCTCTTGTTATTATTTTTGTCAAGTAAAAAAACCGTACAACCGTCCAACTTATCGGCTTCTGTGTATAGTAATGGTTTCTCGTTAGATATAAGTTTGGATGAAAAGCTGAATATTTCAAACCCTAACAATGCGATTAATCTTTATGTATTACAAATTAAAAATATACTTTAAAACTTCGATCTTTGTTGTAATCAAAACCCTGAGGTTGCCATTCATAACATGGTTGATTCAGATACGTTATATACCTATACTGTACGTTTTCTGTTAATCGAACCCGGGCCTCCCGCGATGCAGGCGAGAATTCTACCACTGAATTACCGATGCTTGATGTCCAATGCATAACGAAATGTAATGTTTGCATTCCAAAATACAAATAAAACATTTCCTGTAATTTTAAAAAAGCAAAACAAAAATTTCAGCTTTTCAACAACAACAAAATATTTGCTATATTGGTTGAGTCTAAATCTTGGAAAGAAAAAAAAATGAAATTCCCTTTGAACAGAACTTGTCTGTCATCTTCGACAACTGTAATGGCCCCTGGAAGAATGGTCGTTGGCTGGGGTTCGAGTAGGCACAGTGCTGTACTTTGATGGTGATTTACTTTGGCGAGGCCTCATTTCTTTGATCTGCCACTCTGTTGACGTGACATCAAGCACTGCCCTTCATCCATCACAATGGTGCTGGTACATGTAATCCCGTTTGACAATTTTGCAAGAATGGATTCACTTTATTTCATGAATCGCGAAAAATATTCTTTCACAGTGGAGCCTTACAAAATTAAAGAAATCAAGAAAGGGAATGTTTTCGAACGGAAACCTTGAACTAACTCGTCTATGTTGGTTATGTTGTAAGAATATAGATTTTTGTTATAGTCCTGATAAGCCAATCAATAGATTCAGCCTCATACGACGTCGAAGCATTGCCGTTGATGACCAGATTCTATACTAATAATATCTCTGTACACATGGGAAAACTTTCAAGTTAACTGTTGGTGACATGCACCAATCACAAACAATATTTCATTGAACTTACTACCGACCTGAGTATTTGACATATATAAATACACGCTGGCCTCATGAAATAGGGATGGATAGGTCTCAGTCACAAAGACCAAAAATGATTGGACGAGCTCTACATGTATCCGTTGTTGTGAAATGTATTGCACTGAAATCAGGAAAGTGGTTTATCTAATGTTACGAAACATCTTTGTTTCCTTTTCGTCCTCCGCAATGAGAGCAAATGATATCTGCATAACATATAAGTTAACTGTATTTTTTCTGTATATAAAGTCTAAATTGAGAAACAGCAACCGTCTTAATAGACAAGTTGGTTGTATAAAAGTATTAAGGTTTGATTAATAAAATGATAAATAACAACGTGCATCGAAATGAAGGCTATGGTTTTGTGTCATATTAAATCACAAGTTATGCTCGTGGGATTTCCATCCATTCAAACACTTATTCAACAGCGTGTCACGGAGCGCTGGATCATTGACAACAGGCGTATCAATAACATCTGGCAGCAGAATGGTTGCTGGCTTGGGTTCCAGAAGACGCACACTGCGGTTCTTTGTGTATCTTATAATTGCCCTTTTCTAAGCATCGCTAGACATGATGGTCATTGAATTTGGGGAGACCTCATTTCTATGGTCTGCCACTCTGTTAACGTGACATCGAACAATGCCCCTTTATCCACCATATCAATGCTGGTAGCCCTCTTTTCTTTCGTTTGACAATTTTACGCGAATGGATACATTTTACATGATTAATTGCTTTGTATAGTCTTTTATAGTCGTGCCTTGCAAAATCGAAGACTAAGTTCCACTGTACTTTGAACTCAAAACCAGTAAAAATAGGGCAACATATGGAAAAGGAAAAATTACATGTCGACTTTTGACAAATTACAAGGAGAATAAGACGAGATGTACCGGAAAGGTTAACGTCTTCTGCTTCATCGACAAGAAACTACAAATAAATGTAGGTCACATCCAAATAATTTCACGTCCACATCAGGAAATCTTGAGGAGAAATAACTACAGAACAACAAGGCACACTAATGAGCATGATAAAAACACGCTAAAACTGGTACGTTTCCTCAATGAAACATCCTCATAGTCTTCATTAACCTGCATCTTTGGAAAACCTTTGTTTTAAGTTCGTCAGCCGTCGAATCGATCACATAAATCATGACATTCGGTGCAAGCTCCTGAATACCAATACGACACGTTACCGAAGACATGGTAAGTAGGGATGTTACTATAAAGTAAGCGAACGTTTACGATCGGAAACTCGAAATCGTCCCGCTAACCGTACAACTTTCTAGTAAGCCGTCTATGTTGATGATTTCCTAAGAAATGGTCAAGATAAGCGTCTGAAGAAGAAGAGTCTGAAGTGCCCTTGATTTCATACTCAGGAGGGTGAATACGATGTCGTGGCCAATAAAATGTCTTGTTATTTAAGTCAGCACATCTTTGATATACCTGAATGTGAAGTTGAAGGACTTGACAAGGTTTCAAATACAAGTTGTGATAAGCTCATCAATAAAGTTATCCTTATATATAGTCTTGGCATTACCATGAATGACAAGATCTAGGCAAAAAAAGTCTCTACACATCCGAGAAAAGTATTTAACATATATAAACACGTGCTGACCTATTTGAATAGAGACGGGTAGGTTTCAGCACCAAAGATGTACGAAAAAAAGAAATATATCACAAACTTTATTTTTTTTATTTCTATGATCGTTAATGTGACGAGTTTAATCAAATCAGTTACAGTATTACATCAATTAGTTACAATATTGCTATAGCGGTCTCCTGGTTACTACCCTCTGGAACACACATGACAACTTGAACTGGTTTTGTGTTCGCTGGTGACCAACATTTTGGTTTATGTATATTTTAGAACTGGAACATACAACTGTGATTTCCAAGGAGAGACAGATCTAGATATTATTTATATCGGTGGTGTTGATGAGATCCATGTGTTCCACTAAGTTATGTATAACACATGGACAAGGCACTGCTGTTTGTACATTGAGCATTCTGTTCCACTGCCAAAAATTGTGACTGACTGTTCTTTCATGGCAATAGCTTTGATAAATCATTTCTGAATAGGAAACCGTACCTTGCAGATTTTTAGGTCACCTAAAACAAAATATCAAGTGACCTATTGCGATCGCCTTTTGTCCGGCGTAGTGCTTCGTCCGTCGTCCGTTGTGCGTCGTCCGTCGTGCGTCCGTAAACAATTTACATTTTCGACTTTTTCTCCAAAACCCCTGACCTAATTTCAATGAAATTTTGCAGAAACCTTACATGGCCAAAGGTCAACCAAAACTGTGAATTATATGGTCCCCAGCCCCCAGGGGCCTGAGGGGTGGGTACAAAAAGGGTCAATATGACTAAAATTTCAAAAAAATCTTCTTTTAAAGATCCAGATATGGTAGAATCAAATACTCTTCATAGATGGAAGGGTCTTAAGGTGCTTTACCAAAATGGTGAATTCTATGACCCTGAGGTCTCACGTTCCTCCCTGGGGAGGGTGTAAACTTTACTATAGTTTATATATGGTAATCACATTTTGGATCAGCATTTGTTTAATTTCCATTGGAATTAATTCAAACTTGGTAAGCATTATCAGTATTGGATAGCAGTTTGATAATATGCACAAATCAGCCCTGACTGACCCCCAGGGGCTGATGGGAGGGGCCAAAAAGGGTTGAATTGACTAAAATTTCAAAAATCTTCTTCTCAAGATCCAATTATGGTAGAATTAAATACATCTTTATAGATGGAAGGTCTTAAGATGCTTTACCAAAATAGTGAACTTCATGACCCTGTGTCTCACGTTTCCCCCGCTGGGGAGGGGGTAAACTTTACTATAGTTTATATAGGGAAATCACATTTTGGACCAACATCTGTTTAATTTCCATTAGAATTAATTCAAACTTGGTTAGCATTATCAGTATTGATTAACAGTTTGATGGTATGCACATATCAGCCCTGACTAATCCCCAGGGGCTGATGGGTGGGGCCAGAAAGGGTTGAATTGACTAAAATTTCAAAAATCTTCTTCTCAAGACCGATATATTGTAGAATCAAATACTCTTCATAGCTGGATGGGTCTTAAGGTGCTTTTCCATAACTCATCTGACTGACATAACCACTATTTTTACATAGTACATATGCTACCCAGATTTTCCACACTACTTTTGCATTACATGTAGTTCAAGTTACCTTTGTTACAAAAGTATTTCTTATTCATATGGCAACATCGATAACACCAGTTTTTACACAATTTAGGTGACCGTTAACGTTAAGGCCCATGGGCCATTTGTTTATAAGAAAGGATATATATATCATAAATATAATATAAATAAAAAACGGTGTCCTAAGTGTAAAACCTGAACGGGGCTCAACCGGGAATGGAGCCCTACTCTTCACACTATTATACTTCATGTATTGCTGAAACCTATTGAGCTTCCCATTCAACGGAAGTGACTTAGCCGAACAGTGATTACGAAAGTTAAGGGGATGTAACTGTAGAAATTAATAGCCAAAACGCAGTGGGACAAGGAACCTTAATTGGTAAATATTGCTGTATAAAAACTCTTTTTCAGAGACAATTTAATGATACTGCTTTTTATTTATGTGTATCAGAATATTTGAAGAAAGTCAATATGTGACTAGAAATAATCAATTTGGCGTTATATCTGAAACATCGGTGGTTCAGTGGTAAAATTCTCATCTGCCACGAGGGAGGCCCGGGTTCGATTCCCGGCCAAAACACATTTCTTTTAGGATAAATCAAATTGTAACACATCAACATAGAGGTAAAATGGATGATATATTTGAAACAAATACATTTTTATTATATGAATATTACCTTGCATTAGTTCTACTCAGTTGAGTTATAACGGTATTTTTTTTAAATGTCTTAATATGTTTACATCTGTTAACGGCGTTTAAAAATTCAAATTATTTTTTACAAGAAAAGCGCATTCTGGATTATTTCAGACAGATTGACCGGAAGTTAGCCATATTTTTTATTGTAGTCACCCATGTTTGTCCTAAGCTCTTTCAAGTGTTACACAGCTTTAGGCAAGACACGAATAAAACGTGCTATACACCTCGATAGTAGCGCAATTAGCAACCATCAAAGATAAAACAACAGATCCTTTACAAGTGGGACTTTCCGTGACCAATCACTTTGTCAGAAGTCGGTGATACACGTTAACGTTCTGTTGGGTTCACAACGAATATACAATTGAAGTGAAGCTTTCTTCTCATATTAATCTAACACTATTAGTTAATTTTCACATTTTACCGAGTGTCTGTTCCTACATAGTATGTTTTTAGACAAACAACCGTCACGAGTTTTGGGACCTTTTTCCCCCTTAACGTTCAGACATTAGATCCAGAATAAACATGTTTCTCTTAGGAATACATTAATCCTGTTACAATTACAATGAACTATGACGTCACAAGAGACGATAATATAGCTAAGCATTGTTTCTTGACGTTTATAATTTAGAGAGATTGATCCATGATCTAGAGTGTTACATGTATCAACTAGCTATAATGGGTTACCAACGTCTAGCAGGTTAAGAGTCTAGGGTGATGAAACAATAACAGTCATGATAGACATGTGTCTTTGTGTTAAAGTATTGCCATTTCAATTTATGAAAATGAAAAAACCTTAAAATGTGCATCGGCCGGGAGTTGAACCCGGGCCCCCCGCGTGGCAGGAGAGAATTCTACCACTGAACCACCAATGCTTGGTGTGTGTATATTATATCCAATTTGCTATTCCCAATTTAAATGGATTTGAGTCGAATGTTATAATAATAAGCATTCATTAAACATGTATATTTACATATTTCTATTCCTTTAAAACCATTGTTTATATTTACAAATAAAGGTTTTTACAAGAAAAGCCTATTCTGGATTATTTCAAACAGCATTGACCGGAAGTTTGCCTTTTTTTTAATGTAGTGACCCATGTTTGTCCTAAGCTCTTTCAAGTGTCACACAGCTTTAGGCAAGACACGAGTTAAACGTGCTATACACCTCGATAGTAGCGCAATGATCAAACATCAAAGAAAAAACGACAGTTGCTTTATAAACGGAACTTTCCATGACCAATCACTTTGTCAGAAGTCGCTCATACATGTTATGTTTGGTTCAGAACGAATATACAACTGTTTTATCAATAATTGATATAATTATTTTTCAAAACGCTATCCCGCCTTTATGACCTTTCTTATCAACTATTTTGAGATAGTTGGTGCTTTATAAAATCATTCATACTCATTTTAATCTAGTCTGATGTTCACGGACAGTGTTTGCAGTTGTAACTAACACAATCGGTTCAGAACATTCTGTTACATTGTATTACTCCATGTCAAATCAATACATTTACTTCTGTCACATAGCGTCTGAATAAGTATTGACCTACGATAGTTCAGGATTACATTTGTTGAAATAGGTCATGCATAGTAGTTCCCCAAAGAGTGAAGCTTTGTTCTCATATTCATCTAACTCTATTTGGTAATTTTCAACTTTTAACAACTTTCTTTTACTTTTTAGACAATTACCCGTCACGAGTTTTGGGACCTTTTTTCCCCTTAACGTTCAGACATTAGATCCAGAATAAACATGTTTCTCTTGGGAATACCTTTATCCTGTTACAATAACAATGAACTGTGACGTCACAACGGATGATAGTATAGCTAAGCATTAGGGAAATTGAACAATTATCTAGAGTGTTACATATGTTAACTAGCTATAGTGGGTAACCAAAAATGTTTACCAACTTCTAGCAGGTTTAGAGTCTAGAGTGATGAAACCTTTAGTATACAGTTATAAAATGGATATGAGGGAAATAGCACATTTATGGTCGTCCGAGGTGAAAAACTATTTCCCGAGGCGGTGAAGCCGTCGGGGGGAATAGTTTTTCACCAAGGGTGACCATAAATGTGCTATTTCCCGAATTACCCATTCTATAACTGTTTTATTATAACGAAACAAAGTATTAAAGGCAATTTAACAAATGAATTGATTTATTCATTTCATTTTACAATTTCAAAGAGAAAAAAATTAAAGGAAGTACTGTATGCATCGTTGTTGATGTTATCTTCATTTCTAGCATTAAAGAAGCGTTTTTATTATACCTCTACTTATTTTACACTATACAAAAATAACCACATAAACAAGCTATTTTCCCTCTAACTGCATGTCAGGGAAATAGCTCGTCTGGAGGGGTGCGATAGTTTTGAAACTATTTCCCTCGGAAAATGCGGGAAATTGAGTGACGTCGTGGGCGGGACCTGACCGAATATTGACCAATCAGCGCAATCGAATCACGTCGACAATATCCGGCCAGTGTAGCCGGTACTTTCTGGACCGACCTTCACCTCGCATTGTTGTTGACGGACGACAACAGAAATGGCGACCCCCAGGTTTTATGTGTTGGACGAGAGCGAGTTGGCGGACATATTGGAGGCAAAGGACAGTTGGAACACACGAAAAACAGTACAGGCATCCGTTACATTGCTCTCTAGCTACCTCACTGAAAAAGGTTTGGATATCGCGGACATGGAAACAGGCACAGTGGAGAATTGTGATGCGACGCTGAGGCGTTTTTATGCCGTGCTTCGAAAGCAAAATGGGAAAAAAGTATGCCAATAAATCTATGGTGGCTATGCGGTTTGGTATACAGAATCATTTTATAAAGACCAGGAACGAAGATGTGAACAACGACAAGCGTTATGTGAAATCGAACTCTATCTTCAATGCGGTTTTGGCACAGTTAAAAAAGGAGGGAGTTGGGGAAACAAAATCAAAAGAGCCAATCACCCCAGAAGATATGGGCAAATTGTACCATGATGTTTTTGACACTGACAGTGCAGATGGGCTACAAAAAAGACACTGTATGAATACATTTATTTCTTTTGTAACCGGGGGCGTGAAAATCGTGAGCATACCAAAGATGATTTTCTTGTCAGCAGGGATTCAGCTGGACGGGAGTAAGTTTGTGTCCGTCAAAAACAGACCAAAAACCACCGAGGGGATGTGCATGACAAAGATAACAAACAGGGAGGATGTACAACAGGCCTGGTAAGTGGAAATGCCTACCTTAAAAAAGAGGGAACATGTTTTGAATTAATTCAGAATTCGCATTTATGTAAATGCTTATTTTCAAGCAAAACTGTGATTTATTGTTTATTGTACATGTGATATCCTTTATTTCATGTTATTGCAAATACTGGTTTTTTCTGATGTTGATTCTCAAGAAAAAATTAGTTTTGTTAATAAAGTGTCCCAACTGTTGAAAATTTGTTGTCTAATAATATTTAGAATATTATAAGGGAGTGTGTGTATCGGTATAATAAAACAGGGGGATCATAAACTTGCTATATCCCTCATACCCATACTTTATCTGTTAATTATAGACTGTATCTCATAGTCACCAATTTTTTCCTATCATATCTAGTCCCATCCTTTTTTTTAAGTTCTGAATAAAAATTGCGTGGACACACGTTCACCTCCTCTGAACTTGCTTGACCCTAATGGTCGACGCTTCCGGCATTCCGTTCTGTTAAACAAGTTTAAAGTGAATTCACTGCAGTCTTTATAACAGCTTTTGTATTTAAGCTACGTTTAGCGTCCAAAATCTGCTGTAACTCCTCTTTACAACAACAAAACGGCCTCCATCAGTGGCTATTTCCGCTGTTGTCATTTGTTTCTGAACATGTAACGTCATGAGCGTCACGGAGAAGGCCCTGCCTACCAGTTTTTTCATTGGTTGAAATCTTATAAGCTCCGCCTACAAATATTCATGAGGGAGTAGTCCTCTTTCTTGCAGAGAGTAGTCAATTAACATACATTATATACATGATACAGTGAAAACACTCTCTGTTGAAATATCACGAGGATAAACAATAACAGCCATGATAGACATGTGGCTTTGTGTAAAAGTATTGCAATTTCAATTTATGAAAAATAAAAAATAAAAAGTGCATCGTCCGGGAATCGAACCCAGGCCTCCCGAGTGACAGGCGAGAAATCTACCACTGAACCACTTATGCTTGTTGCAAAAATAGGGACTTATCAGCTTCTGAGCATAGTTATTCTGTCATTTCTGTGTGTGTTAGATATGGGGAATTTCTATCTAACATCCCATTTCACGTGACGTGACGTCAAAATGGCTCAACAATGACGTGACGACACAAATTTGAAACTCTCCGATGCCGCAATGCGGAAAAGGCAACGTGATGAAATTAAAACCCTTTATTTTGCTTTTATATATTTCAGGTGCAGAGAACGAAAGTAAGAGTACCACTGCCAAAAACCAGCCTGATTTAAACTTTGATATATCATTTCAGAAAAGAAAACCAGACCTTGCGGAACTTTTATGACAAATTATCTGCATAAAGGAATGACGACACTGAAGTGAGAAACCGATCCTTAACTGTTTTAAAAAATGTAAATACTGCTGTTTTGGGACACAACCCAAACAAACCCCTTCGCCAAGTCAATGTGCTGCCCTTTGCCGGTACATTCCATACTCGCGCTGTGTTATCCCCCTCTAACAGTTATGAATACAGTTAATTTACATGTATCAGAGTATTAGTAATATTTGAAGCAAACCCATTTGTGAATGGCGATAATGTATTAGATTTTTATCAAGCATCGGTGGTTCAGTGGCCTGCCACGCGGGAGGCCCGGGTTCGATTCCCGGCCGATGCAGTTTTTTTTCTAATAAAATTAAATTGTAACACATCAACATAAAGATAAAATCAGATGATATAATTAAAACAAATACATTTTTAGTGTATGCATGTCACCTTCCATAACTAAGATGAGGTAAATACTTTGTTTTTGTTAAAATTTGATTGTATACTGTACGGTATTTCAGCCGAAGTTTAACTTCATGTTTATTGTTCTACGCAATGAGAGCAAATAACATTTACATGTACATTATATATGTTAGTAGTAGTGAAAAATTATAAATACATTCTAAATGGGAAACAGCGTCATTCTTAATTTGAAAGTGGGTTTGTGTAAAACCATTATGGTTTGATTTATCAAAATGAGATATAAATAAACAAAATGTGCATCGGCCGGGAATTGAACCCGGGCCTCCCGCGTGGCAGGCGAGAATTCTACCACTGAACCACCGATGCTTGATACTTCATACCATCATCCAATTAAGTATACCCAATGACATATGTATTTGAGTCAAATATTATTCTGATATTCATCATTAAAATGTATTCTATATATTTATAAGAGCGTAGCTCTCGGGCGCCTTCCGCGAAGCTCTTTAATGGTAACACATGCGTGCGTAAACAGAGTTGCTTCCCCTTTCTACACTTTGCCTTTATTTTTTTCGTCCGGAAGTAGACCTCCAGTGGGGAAAACGGAAGTGTATCCTTGAAGAAAAGACATTTGTGTTTTAACACATACCTGAACATCTTCATACAGTGTAAGCAATCTTCATGTTTTATTACTTTTTTAGATAAAAAACTAATATACATTCTGAATGAAAAAAGTCCATCAAATACAACGTGATACAATGCATGCAGCATGAAACTTCGTTCAGAGATTATCATACTATGACGTCACAAACATGTCACTCCATCGGCCATCATCGGTTATTTCCAGAAGGATGGAAAATAACTGGAAAATCTTGGAACTGATGTCCGTTGCATTTATCTCTTTGTCGGTGCTTCATGATTTTTTTTACTTCTCTTCTTGCCACAGGCACAAAAGGTAAAAATGCAGATATTTTCTGAAGATCCTTTTTCTACGGGGAGATATCTTTTAAAAAAAAACGGCATTAAACCAATAGGTCAACGTGTACATTTATTTTTTCATCGTCTAAAATTCCATTAGCTTTTGATTTCCATTTGTTGAGAATATCAACGAATTAATTAACATTTTTGAAAGTCTGGTTATAGTCTTTGCATAATTTATGTATGCATCACCACAACTCTTCAAAGAAACAATGGATAATGCATTTATGTCGAAATCAACAATAATTTTCAAGACAACCACCCCGAATTCAGAGCCGCTTTTTATCAAAGTATTACTTTTTACACAACGCATGCTGATTTATAACTAGTTACAGACAGAAACTGTTTAATTTTATTTGACATATCCTTACCTGTCAAAACTCGATGACAGTAACAAAATGTGAAATTCAATCCGGTGTTTCAGGATGGAACAGTAATTGAGGCTACATGTCGATATAAAGACAATTTCAGTTACATCAAAGTATTACAATGTTTTCTTTTTTAAATTTCATTTTTTAACTAACATCTCTATACATTTACTTAGACTAATCGTCAAATATGTAATATGCACATTGAAACGGAATTACTACTTTTTTACAGTCAAACGTGTAACACACTGACAGCTTCAAATGATAATACATAAAAGCCAAGCCAATCACTCACTACCATATTACTGTACGATAAGAATTCATTTAAATATCAATTTTGGCCCGAACAGGTTCGACCAATAATACCGTGGCAAGGTCGGCCCATGTAGTAAACACATACAAAGTTGTAAAATCTGCGATAAAATCTGACGTTGCATGCTTTATGACGTCATAATTAAGCTGATTCCAATGGGCCGAACTTACCTGAACTTTCCCCGGTCTCCCTATTGTTATGTTGGTTTTATCTCACTAGAGCTTGTGTTTTATTGTTATTCCTCGACTAGCCGACTTTAAATAAAGTTATCTTATCTCATTCTGAAAGTTGTATTCTGAATCAGTAAATATCAGAGATCAACAAAAGCTACGCTCTCTTAAGGCTTTGCCTTATTTGCCTTTTCATATTATTCCCTAAAAAACATCGTTTACATATACAAATAAGTTAAGGCGAAAACTGTATTATTTCAAACGTAATTGACCGGAAGTTAGCCATATTTGTCCTGTTTGCCCTAGGCTCTTAAAATGTCACACAGCTTTAGGCAAGACACGATTAAACCATGCTATACACCTCGATAGTAGCGCAATTACCAACCATCAAAGATAAAACAACAGATCCTGTACACACGGAACTTCCCATGACCTCGACGTTTTTTCTATAAGTCGGTCATACACGTTCTGTTGCGGTCAGAATGACTTTATATTTAAAACGGACAACTTTCTCTATTACCTTTTTTATCATTTCAATATTGTGAGATATTTGACGCTACATAAAAACATTCATAATCATCTTCCTCCAGGCTGATTATCACTGACAAAGCATGTAGTACTTGTAATAAACTTTTTTTTTAAACAAAATACTACAGTAAAACTTCAATAAATCGAACTTCGAAGATTGAACTTCACGATGTGTCAAACTGACCAGACCAGTAGTCGGTAATAAAGGATGATATTACTTTGGGGTATGTATTATTGACAGCTTACACCTAGGTATTCTAAAATGTAAGAAGATCAAACTACAGGTTTTAGTGACGCAAGAAGGTCGAACCACCTTATTTGGATCAGGGCCGCCTTGAGTTGTCTAGCGTTAGATGGTATCGCAGCGTTACACATAATAACTTAAACGATACTGCGGGGTGTTTTTTGGCATTTCATGACGCACAATTTTGACCTTTAGATAAAGATACCTAAGATAACTGGACCCTTGTGATTGTAAATGAATTCCGCATCAGGACATAAATCTAACGCTGTAAACATAACGGTTCGACTCGCCCGAATCTATTTCCCTTTATTGCTGTAAATACTTTATTTGACAAAATAAACGGACTTATATAGCATCCACTGTCCAATGAAAGCGTCATTTGGTTAAATATGATGACGTTCACTACAAATCCGAGTTCGCTGTAGTTACCAGTACTTATACCAGAATAATTGTTTACCGATAGATGTTTGAGTGCAGTAGAGTCAATACGCACAGGCTAGTATGGCCCATTTGTACCGAGGTTATGTTTAATGGACATCAGCCCTGACCAGACCAGTGTGTGTAGATGATACCTTAACTCTGTGTATAATACAAAATGTTTGGATAAAACTACAGGCGTCGGTGATGCAGGAGGGTCAAGGCACCAAATGAGGATATTAGTACTGCAGCAAAAATAATAATCATAAATCACATTATATTTTAATTGCGGTTTTCCTAACATATTATGTACATTGACGTCAATATAATTGTGTTATATCCTTATTTTGCCTAACAAAAATGTGCATCGGCCGGGAATTGAACCCGGGCCTCCCGATGCTTGATATATACCGCCTGATATATTATCTCCAATCAGATATGTGTTCGCGTTATCTCTAATCCCATATGTGTTCGCGTTATTTCCAATCAGTTCTTGTTCGCGTTATCTCCAATTAAGTATGTGTTCTCGTTATCTCTTATCACAAATACGTTCGCGTTATTTCCAATCAAAGGTGTTTTCGCGTAATCTCCAATCAGATACGTTTTCGTGCTTTCTCAAATCACATATGTGTTCGTGGTATCTCCAATCACATTTATGTTCACGTTATCTCTAATCACATGGGTGTTCGCGTTATATATTATCGCATATGTGTTCGTGTTATCTCCAATCACAAATGTGTTCGCGTTATCTCCAAACACATAGTTGTTCGTGTTATCCCCAATCACGTTTGTGTTCGCGTTATCTCAAATTTCATATGTATTCCCATTATTTCCAATCAAGTATGTGTTCGCGTTATCTCGAATCACATATGTATTCCCGTTATTTCCAATCAAGTATGTGTTCGCGTTATCTCCAATCACATTTGTGTTCGTGTTATCCCCAATCACGTTTGTGTTCGCGTTATATCTAATCACATTTGTGTTTGTGTTATTTCCAATCAAGTATGTGTTCGCGTTATCTCCAATCACATGTGTGCTTACGTTATCTCAAATCACATGTGTGTTCGCTTTATCTCCAAACATATATGTGTTCTTGTTACCTCAAGTCTAGTATGTATTCCTGTTATCTCCAATCAATTTTGTGTTTGCGTTACTCCAATCACATTTGAGTTCGCATTTTTTCCAATCACATATGTGTTCGCGTAATCTCAAATCACATATGTGTTCGCCTTATTTCTAATCACATTTGTGTTCGCGTAATTTCCAATCACATAAGTGTTCTCGTAATCTCCAATCACATTTGTGTTATTTCCAATCAAATGTGTGCTCGCATATTCTCCAATCAGATACGTTTTCGCGATTTCTCACATCACAGATGTGTTCGCCTTATCTCTAATCACATTTGTGTTCGCGTAATCGCCAATAAAGTATGTGTTTGCGTTATCTTCAATCAAGTATGTGTTTGCGTTAACTCCAATCACATTTGTGTTTGCGTTATCTCTAATCAAGTTTGTGTTCGCGTTATCTCCAAATCATATATGTTTTCGCGTTATCTCTAATAAAGAATGTTTTTGCGTTATCTCCAATCACATATTGGTTCGCGTTATTTCCAGTCTAGTATGTGTTCGCGTTATCTCCAATTAAATATGTGTTCGCGTTTTCTCCATTCAAATATGTGTTCGCGTTATCTTTAATCAATTTTTGTTCGCGTTATCTCCAATTAAGTATGTGTTCTCGTATCTCTTATCACAAATATGTTCTCGTTATTTCCAATCAAATGTGTTTTCGCGTAATCTCCAATCAGATACGTTTTCGTGTTATCTCCAATCACGTTTATGTTCACGTTATCTCTAATCACATAGGTGTTCGCGTTATCTTATCGGATATGTGTTCGTGTTATCTCCAATCACAAATGTGTTCGTGTTATCTCCAATCACATAGGTGTTCACGTTATCTCAAATCACATATGTGTTCGTGTTATCTCCAATCACAAATGTGTTCGTGTTATCTCCAATCACATAGGTGTTCGTGTTATCTCCAATCACAAATGTGTTCGCGTTATTTCCAATCACATAGGTGTTTGTGTTATCTCCAATCACATATGTTTGAGCGTTTTCTCTAAAGACACATGTGTTTGCGTTCAACATTTTTTACATACAAATGTTTCATAAAGAAAAAGAGAAAAACTGTATTCGGACAATCCAAGTAATACATGTATTTGCAATAAAAACAAGCAGTTTTAAAACAATATATTATAACTTTATACGGATCAACACATTTACTATGGTAATGTATGAAACAAAGTCTTACAATAGTCATTGTCAAAAAGGAATGGCAAATGATTCGATAAATTATTTCTGAAAAGAAAACCATAAACTTTTATAAATATTAGACTTAAATGAAAAACAAGCAATAAAGTCAAAAAAAAATAATCTAATCAGTTACTTTGATATGATTGAAAACAAAACCTCTTAGATAGAGTAGGATTCGAACCCAGGACTGTCGATCTATCAAACTGAATTATCTGGTAAACGGAGGTGCCCTGATCCAATTGCGCTCCAGAACTGAATTAAGTGGAATCTCTATTGGTTTGCCTGCAGCAAGACAAGGATCATTTTACTCAAACAATTTGAAACTAAGTGAAAATAAGAACAACAGAAAGAATAAAATGGAGACCCTTTAAAATATAAAATCAATGAGCCTTCTTTCTCAATGGTATTTGCAATCCTGGAATGTTTCTGTTCAATACCTGTTTTATCATCACAGAAGCCGATATACTGTCGTTTTGACCTTTCCAGTGCATTTCTGCTTCCAATTTGTTCTAATAATAATTATCAGAAACAGTAAAGCATACTTTAATATTTTGAGATTTAAGCCTTTATGTGGTGACACTATTGCATGATTATTTTTTTCTCTTTAACTTGAGACAATTTCCAATGTCATGTTTATATGATTCAACTATAAGAACACACAATTACATTAATGTCATAACGGTTCGCCTAGCCATATATTTGTTGTAGAATCTGAATTTAATAAAATACACGGACTAATATAGCAGCCACTGTTCCATGAAAGCATTGTTTGGTAAGAGTGTCTGTGACCTACACCACACATCGCAGTCCGCTGTAATTACTAACGTTAGAGCAATGGATAACAGATAGTGTATCATAGAGCAGTTGAGTCATCACGTACAAGCTAGTATGACATGTGAAATGAGGTTATATGTTTACAGGGTACCTTTTCTGACCAGACCAGTTTGCGCTGATCAGTGTTGATATAACTCCAGGTTATGCATTGAAACAGCTTCACCCTAAATATATTACAAATTCTACCGTGTTTGCTATCTAAAAAAACATTTCATTAATATTATCATTTTTATTGACCGATAGTCCATGAGCATGCGGATACATTAGTTTTCAACAGACCATACACAAGCAACAACCTTGGGGGAAAAAACTCCAATCCAAACAGGCAAGTCGTCGAATTCGTTAAATATATATTTGACTATTTTCTTACACGTAAACAAAAAAATGCTCTCAATCTAGTAGAGCCCTGTCAAGCATAATATAACAATGTTTCGCCGATCTGACTATTAGGATGACTAGAATGAGTGGCTGTAATCTACCAAATGGTGATTCATGTGTAAACGAGCTATGTCAATTGATAGGCATTTGTGATAGATTGAAATGAACATCTTGTATACAGCACGACGTCAACGTCCATTTTCTATCTCCTCAGATTTGATAAATGTCTACTGAAAATGAAGATTATCGGAAGTTAACACCCAATCTCTTTCATCAAGAAGATATATATAAGAAATTGACTTTGACAAGTCGTACAAAAACTTTGCAAAATTACTGCGTAAGAAGGGCCATACCAAGGCAGTGGGTATCTTCTATTCAACAAATAAATGATTAGGCATACCTTATCATTCTAAAATTTATCAAGGTCAAACAGACAAAATTGAACACTGCCTTCAGCGTTAAAAACATATTTAAACGCTCAGTTTGCTGTACACCACGTGACAGTATTTAATATTTGTAGGCGCAAAAGAACAGCATAAGTTAGATAATTGGATTATCGATGTAACCTTGTATATTATATGCTTATGGACACTAAGGTAGACACAAAACACATTTTCATTGCGTTTTACCTTGTAGACTTTATATAAATCATCATAAGTTTGTATATTATGGTGAAATATATCACTCAGGATTGAAAAATGTTGCAATTTTTTTAATTCAAACAGAAGAGGCATTCTTAAACTTTTTCCAGAATGTCTCACCATCTCAGCATATCACACAATAATACACGACCGAAGTTTGATTATTTCTGAATATCAGAAGATAAAGCTTCACGCTTCAGGATTTCTATAAAGGTTACTTGCTATTGTAACATTGCAACACCGAAGGTGCCAAATGTTGGAAGATCTCGGACATCAGATGTTATTATATCACAGGCAATAACATGCATACTTTGATTCTTCTTTTCCAGTTATAATACATTTCCTTCTACGTAGCTCTGTTTTGACTTGATTTATTGGTAAAAAAAATGGTGCATCGGCCGGGAATCGAACCCGGGCCTCCCGCGTGGCAGGCGAGAATTCTACCACTGAACCACCGATGCTTGATATACATACATGAAATCGCGTTTACTATAGCTCTGATAAAAATGATTTATTCATATGTTAACATTCCTAACAAACCATGTTAATAATTATAAAGCTTAATTCACCTAGTGAGCCGCATACTGTATAAGTCTAACAGGATTGATCAGAAGTCGGTCATACCTGTATATCATTGCAGGCAGCCATATTTTGTATGTGCTACATGTACTACAAGCGTCCAGACACGAGTTAAACGTGTTATACACATTAAAAGTAACACCGTTATCAAACATCAAAGATAAAATGTCGCTACCTGTACACTGTACCAATTGAACTTGTCGTGACCAATCAGTTCGTCAGAAGTCGGTCATACACGTTTTTTGGGTTTGGATTGAAATATCATTATCTGTGCATGTATATTGTTAACCATCGTTTATATTTCAATATAAACGCTTTTCTCTATTACATCTTTAGTAAATTTATATTCTGAGATGTTTTAATTTCATATAAACATTCGTAATGACCTTATCGTAGGCTGGGTTTCACTTTTTTATCAACGAACTGCATACACCGAGATCATTTATGTAAAACAAAATCTTGACGTATTTATACTTCTGGAAAATAACAGAAGTTTGAATTGGTCTTGAGAAACGGCAAGACAGCAACAAAACCGAAATTTGATCCCAAAATCGATGAAACTAGATGAAAATATAAACAACGGAAAGATTTACACTCCTTGAAAAGGTAAAAAGATAAAACACTTTTCAAAATGCATAAGGTACTCCCTCAATGCTATTTACAGTTCTTGGATATTGTGTTTTATCTATATATATTAAAACACAACAGAATGTCGATAAACATGTTATTGTGACATTTTGTTGAATTTCTTGCTCCAAATGTTCTTATCCCAAAGATCAGAAACAGTAAAGCACGTTTTGTTATTTCGAGATTCAATCTTTCATGTCTAGACACTATGACATGATTTGGAAAAGTGGACCATGTGATTATATCAAAACATCATAGTTACATTGTAATCTATTGCCTCTAAATGATGTAAAAACTGAAGCATATAAAGCATGCATTGTCCAATGAAAGCGTCGCGTTGTAAGTTTAGTGACCTTCACCAAACGACACAGTTCGCTACAACGACTTACATTAGAATAATTGTTACCCGGTGGATGTGTTAATGCGGTTGAGTTATGACGTATGAGTGAGTATGGTATGTGTAAACTTAGGATTTGTTAACCCAACACCTTTAATGGCGAGAACAGTTGGCGCTAAACAGTGTTTATATAACTCCAGGGCATCCACATTGCAACATTACGTGATCATAAGTCTACGTCTGGCTTCAGTATTTCAAGAAGGATAACAGCACCAAATGTTAGACCAGGTCGGCCTTGAGGCTATGTAGATTTAATAACTCCGACATGCGCAGTGTTATTCACATACGAGACGAAGGGTCGAAAGCGCAGAGTAAGGGACCAAGTGAGGGAGGGGCGGGCAGAAAGAGTTAAAAAGAGACAGAAACCGAGGCATAGAGAGAATGAATGATTATTAGGAATAATTGTACTGCTGTAATATGCAAACTATTATCTAATTGAATAAGTGACTGGACAACATGAGCTTCAGAGATACAAGGATAGATATATATATAGAATGAAGACAATAGCATACGGTCTGCTTAATAATGTGATTAAACCTAACCGAACAAAGACAGGCTGAACTTAGAAAAATATCATTAAAGCGCATCTTTGCCTAGTGTTGGAGTTGATCATCACCAGACAATCCAATTTTCAGGGAACTGTCACTAGACCTCTGAAATTGCTAAATAGCAAGGTTCAATTGCATGCCTGTACATAATTCTGCTATGACCGTCACTGCTTGGGTTGGGGTTATTTGTCATCGCCACGTGACAGAGATGTCCCGGAAACCAGACATAAGTTGCTGGATTCGACAGAGGACACTATGCAATTATTTTTTTATATATATTTAGTAATTTTTATGTTGGTCTGATGTCATTCTTTTTATTCGATGTCTTTCTGTTGCTGTCGTTGTCCTTTTTTGATTTCATGTTAATTTCCGTTTCGACTTTATTTTGGTTTCTGTTTTATGATGAATTTTCAAGGATTGTATTGGATTTATCAATACCGGTTATTTTAAAGTGAGGACAGCAGCCTCGGTAAACAATGTTTGCCTTACAGACAGATCATAAACACGTATTACTGACAATCATTTTATCATATCTATTACACAAAATCGATGAACAAAATCCAGTACATAAACCCCGAGGACTCCCGAACAGTTGGTATCCTATAATAAATAAGTATCGTGGTGCTCGTTGTCGGGCTGAGACGCAGAAAACAAAGCTGCTAGCGACAGTAACCCAATTATCTCCCCTGTATGATGCGCTATTATTCCCTTTTGGGAGTAAGCTGGCTTTGTATGGATTTACGTAACCATAAAACAGTCAAATGTTGGCTGCTTCATAGTTAATATTATGGAATAATTGCTGTCGTGTGCTATATGATATGTTGTTGTGTCTGTGAAAGATGAATACAAGTCGGTTCTCAATTGGAATATTACTGTCTAAAAGACTTCATAAGCTTACTTTCTTTTCAAGCACAGCAAATTCTGTTAACGTTTCAATCTGTCCTACTTCGTGTTAGTGGCATTTACTCCATAAATGTCTGAACTGTATCTAGTAGACGTATACTATCTCCAATTAAATTTAAACTTTTTATTTGTAAGCCCTGTAAATGACTTGCTAAATCAAATATTGATCAACGTACCAAAACATATCACATTTAACCATATCAGTTTACAAAGATCATTCAATCATATTAAGTATGTAGATGTGATGTTGATACATGTAATTCTCAGGAGTTCTGGCTGGACAATAAAATAATAATGCTAAAATGGTATAGCTATATTTAACAGTAATCAAATTCAACGCATGTTATGATTAATTGTTACACGTGTGTGTTGTCAGTGAAACTGTACTGACAGAACAGCAATCGAACAATATTGGTCACATGCTTGGATTAACTATGCTATTTTATCTTTACTACATGTACATATAAATATGATACCATCATCAAACGAGGTATTTTGTTTTGTGATTGCAGCACTTAACATATTTTTTATTCGATTGCTAAGTTTGTGTAATGAACAGAGAAAGCAAATTAAAATGTATGGGAAATAATGTTTTTTATAAATAAAACTATTTCAAAACAATGCCACTTCATATTCCAATATGTTTTCGGTTTGTCCTGATTTGAAACAGCAATATTTGCAAATGTAAAATATTTTAGGTAGATTTTCTTAAAAACCTTACAAATTCATCATGAACATGTTTATATAGAGCAGAAATAATATGGCATATTGAAGGTATACTTTAGACTTAAAAGTGTTTGAAAACCTTTCCAATCAAGTCAGATTAATAATCGTGAGGCAATGTCGGATGCAGATAACATTCCGTTTTCAAATGTTTATTCAATGACGTTACGTATCAAATTGAACTTGCGTCATATTTTTAAATGAATGCCGATCTGGTGCTGAACATTTTGAAAAAACACGTTTGTTTTGTATGAACACCCTAGTCAGGATTGAGAGGAAAGAATGTTGTTCCCGAACTGGGCCAAAGTCTTTAATTGTTCCAGACGTTTACTCATATATTGCGTTGGCAGTGGTCGGAGAAAAGCCTACTCTACATGGGTGCACTCGATTACCTCCTTTAGTGTACTTTTAATCCTTTTTGTAATTTGTTCTCCGATTAATTCAAGCAGAAGTAAGATTATTAAACATTTTGAAGTGCTGCTAACTAGAATACATTTACAGTGCTTGACATGTAAACAAAGAGGTTGTTCTACAATGTAGTTTAAAGAAGCAGGTTGTTTGCCATAGATAACCAGGTTGTTTGCTGTGTACAGAGATCAGTGTTTGTAGTGCAAATAAGCACAGAAAGTAACGTAAAAGTGCACTATAGTGTCGATAACAAGTACAAAATAGGAGCTCAAGTGGAAACCGAAACATAAAGATACGAAAAGTACATTTATCATGAACTTCAATAACAAATGTAGGCGATGTATCCAGCTGCTCCACACATGATTAACAGTTTCTTACACGACAGGCAGCACAATAATATTGCCACAGAAAAGCCAAAGAAATGTAAAAAGATGAAAAAAAATTAGTAGCTAATAGTCTCCTATATGTAGTTTTATATATAAAAAAAACATCGAGATATGAATGTTGTTTGTTTTTACATATTAGTTACAAAATTGCAGACGACATCTGGGGATTTGATTTGCTTAATCTACGACAAGATATGGTTCCTGTTATCAAATTTATCAGGTTTATGTCATATTTTTAAAATCTGATTTCCGCACTCTGAGCTATTGAACAGATTTTATATTTACGAAACCACAGTCTCCTGTTCCTCAGCTGAATATCCTGGCATGACATTTAAATACCAAAGATGAAGTCTTTTAATTCACCGATCGTTTACTGAAATTTCCTCCACGCAAACGTTTCAGCCTCCACTGCTTCTAAAGTTAATTTCAGGGTCCAGAGCTTGTACTGAGTATCAAGGTAGTTGCGCACTTTTGACAAGTACACTGTTCAATAAACCCTTTTGTACAAATTATACGATGAAGAATAAATGCTACTGTCATCGTCATGATTTGATTTCCAGCTGCTATCATTTAGTATCTACAGGGATTAAAGCCTCGTTCGCTTTGTGGAGGCGCTATGAAGGACACCACGCGTAGTGCAAGAAACGCTTACTATTCCGGAACACCTGGCCCCGGGAACATGAAACTACATTTAGTCTACAATTGTCTTAATTTTGACTATACCAATCTCACTTAACGTCATGAAAGTGACGTCATCCGTTATCGGTTTAGCAAACATTTAAGTCTTAGATTGTTTCTTGATCACAAGGCCTGGTTTCATCTGCGTTTTATTTCGCTGATTGATTATTTTTTACTAATTCACTATTGTTATCTTTTTGTGTCGACTTTGTCCTTGTGTATTCAAACTGTGGAATATTTACAAGTTGACTTGAAGCTTGTTGATTGGATGGATGGAGCGCCATGATGTGACGTCATTTAATTTGCTGTTTCCCTGATTTAGGAATAGTACATTTCTTTTGTTTAATTGTGTATAAATACCTTGTACACATATAGTTTGGATAACACTGAATGTTCGATGTGATGCAAGTTATGTATGTATGTCAATGATAGTTGTATGAAGAACGCATGCATCAGAGTAATGGAATGATGTCTCGAATAGATGATCAATTATGAAGCTACCTACTAATTTTATATACACATGTAGGACAACATGTGGTGTTACATGTATCCATGCTGGAGGAGAAAGTAACGAAAACATTCGAATAAGAGCGGAAACAACGATGGAAACCAACCTGTGAAGATTACAGTAAATATTTGTTAGACTAGAAGCTACGAGGAGCGCACTAAAATGTAGATTGAAGAAGAATGACGGGAAAAGTTAATAGCATTTTGGAAAGATATATTATCCTTAGGTACGTCACAAGTTATACAGGTGCAAGGAATCAACCTGGCAACAATTGTCCCCGACTGTATGCTACCGTATTGAGCAATGTGGCCATACAAATCATTATTATGGTAATCTTGATCATATTATACATTAATTCTATTATCATGATTAATTCTTTATTTCACAACGAAAAATAGCACAATGCCGCAGATGCAGACAGGGTCGGGTTTCCTTGAGCTGGCCCTTGCAGAATATCAGATTAGTTTGTGTCTCTGTACTTGATTCAGCCTATTCTACAGTGTTTTCCAGTCTGGTCGCGATGGTCCCATGGGCAATTTCGGGTAATAACTTGCTTCATGCTACCTACGTGTGACAGACAGCGTACAAGGTGATAGGGTCAGCACTATAAAACTGGAGTAATTACAGCAATGCATGGTAGCCAGGAGCCCGAAAGTGGAAAATCCTTATCATAACAGACCTATTTGCGATAGTCACTTCAACAATGTACGGTAGCTCGGTGCCTGATAAAGGACAATCCTTATCTTGCGACCTGTTTGCGTCAGTAATAACAACAGGTATGGTAGCCCGGAGTCTTGTAAAGGCCAATCCTTATTACGACAGACCTGTAAGCATCAGTAACTACAACGATGACTTGCAGCCCGGAGCTTTTGGGCAGACATCAGTACTAACATCAGTACTAACAACTTCCCTATCTGTGTTTTTGAGCTTACGAATACATGAACGAGTCCCTTACTTATAGCATTAATTTTTCATTGGTATATCTAAGTCTACATCGTCCACAACTATATACCCATGAAACTATAGCATCGGTTACCAATAACGATTCGGAACGATTTGTTTCAATTTGATTTGATCACTAGATAGCAGTTGATTTCCGACCGTAAATACATGATCGAAATCTGTCTGTAAATCTTAAGTAGTAAAATTCGTCAGGTAACTCATTCAATAGTACACATGGACTTTTAGTAATTAAATCAACAAACAAAATCCAGTTTGAATTGTAGATATCAAAGTGATGCATAATTCATCACTGATCATGACATTACATATTATATTAACTATAAGGCTGATGTGGAATGACGAACTGCTCGTAATAGGCAATTGTTACATAATGAAAATGTAGGTGGTCTTTGGGCTGATACGTGACATTTGAATATTTTAGCCTTCGGCACATATATTTTCTTTATAGAGGCAGTTAATGTTTTATTCAATCTCTATCATCCTAAAATGGTGTTCAATTGTGATTCAGATTATCAGTTATCAATCTATAATTTGTTCTTAAGCATATTTGTACTGAGTAGGCATTAAACACGACCATATGATATATGCATTGTATATTAACCAGTTAGTTTAATTTATCACATATTTATTTTCACGAGTATACCTCGGGGAACTTGTTGGAGAATATTTTGATTCACGTGATAATTAATGATTTATATTTAAGTGAAACATCCGTCAATGAGTTACATTGATGATCGGCGTAATAAAGAGATCAACATGAAAATACTATATTTATGGGCAGATTGATCGAGTGGTTAGCACTCCGGCCTTCCACGCAGGCAACTGGGGTTCGATTCCCGAAGTCGTCGTACGCATGGAATATTCAGAGAAAGTGTTTTTCTTCTGCCCACACAACTCCAACAACCCAGGTGGAGTATGAAATGGTCTGGGGTGGATGTTGCGGTATCTGTGCTGTTCAAGCGAGAGGGCACTTTAAATGATACCGTTGGAAGCACGGTCCCACTACAAACAGAACACAATACATCTCCAGCACACACGCAGGCATATACACATAGGGGAGATATTAGCCAGGTGGCATAGGACTAGTAGCTAGCGCCTGATAAGGCAGCTCCTGCGAATTTCTCAAATTGTATTGATTACTATATATGCTAATTGTATTGATTGTAAAAAAAATGGTTTATCTATGTACTGTTAAGCGCTTTGGAGTTGCTTAGGTTAGCTAGATAGGGCGCTATATCAAATCCTGTATATTATTATTAGTAGTAGTAGTAGTAGTAGTAGTAGTAGTAGAGGTAGTAGTAGTAGTAGTAGTGGTAGTAATAGTAGTAGTAGTAGTAGTAGTAGTAGTAGTAGTAGGTAGCAGTAGTAGTAGAAGTAGTAGTAGTAGTAGTAGTAGTAGTAGTAGTAGTAGTAGGTAGCAGTAGTAGTAGTAGAGGTAGTAGTAGTAGTAGTAGTAGTAGTAGTAGTAGTAGTAGTAGTAGTAATAGTAGTAGTAGTAGTAGTAGTAGTAGTAGTAGTAGTAGTAGTAGTAGTAGGTAGTAGTAGTAGTAGTAGTAGTAGTAGTAGTAGTAGTAGTAGTAGTAGTAGTAGTAGTGGTAGTAGTGGTAGTAGTAGTAGTAGAGGTAGTAGTAGTAGTAGTAGTAGTAGTAGTAGTAGTAGTAGTAGTAGTAGTAGTAGTAGTAGTAGTAGTAGTAGTTAATATTCTTTAAATGCCCAATGCTTAAATTGACATATAAGCAAAGAGGTATAAGTGACATTGCGGACAAAGTTTTTTTTATATTTTCAGACCATTTTATCAGGACACAAACAAGAATATATACATATCACATCATTTAACAGAGAGTACGTTTACCACGTAACAATTCTATATCACAAACTATAAAACAGAAAAAAATAATCAATGAATATCCGATGTTAAAACATATCCGTTCGGCAGCTGGTAGTAGTAGGATAATTGACGTGGAAAATCCAACTTTAAATCGTATGTCGTGAATAAAATAACTCCATAAATATGCAAGAAACACCAGATGTTTTTTTCTGATATTTAATCATTCTATATTTCGGTCCCTTATTATAACCTTTGGGGAAAACATGACAGAAACACCAGTAATGTCTCTATCTTATATGACTATAGTATGTTTCGGTCCCTTATTGTGCCCCTTTTGGGATCAAAAGTTGTTATATTAGAAACATAAATCTTTCATACCTGGAACATTCTACATATCAAATATTTGTTTTGACATTTATACTTCTTCAGAAGAAAAGATCTATCCATCTGTCTCCATTAGGAAGACAAATATTTAAAATCCCATTGTTATGTATTGGTATTATTCAATAGAAGATTGTGTTGTGTTGTGGTGTAAATAGGTATATTAGCTGTCAGAAAGAGCCATTCTCTCGTTTGGGGTCGACAATCGACGTTAGGGTTAATACAATTGTTTACCGTTACCAGTTGACATTTTTATGTTTATAATGTTCTTCCAATATTAATAAGGAAAGCTCTGTCACATTTGATACTTCACATAACAGTATTTGATTTGTTTAAACAGAAAAAGTCCCCCACTTTGGCCCGTTTGTCTGAAGTCAATTTGTCAAGTCAAAAGTCGAAAACGCATTTAACATCTATTGGTAATCCTCAGTTACAATTGCTCCATAAGCATGACATAAACAGTTTCTCCATGTTTAGTTATTTAGCCATGACTATCTGACTACCTGGGGATCCAACACACAATTACGGTGCAAAACAATGGAATATCAGTCTAGGATTGATTTCAATTGATTGGAATGTTATTCCATTTTTACCACTTACAAAGCCCTATCAGGCTGAAACCCACCATTTAAACAATCCTCAATGCTTCCATCATCTAATATGTATGCTTCATGTCAAGTTTAAAAGAAGACTATAGATCCTTTGTAAACAGAAGTCATCGATGTGAAATGTTAGGCTCAAACAAAATAACAAAACGAAAACGGATCGCCGTAGATGAATTTTGCCTTCGGCTAAGACGACCTAAAACCAAGCATTTAAAATAAACCCTAATCAAAATTCAAATATAAAAAAATACATAAATCATTTGATAAAAACGTTTGAAAAAGTCATGATTTACGGCTATGTTGTCGTTGTGTAGACTTTTAAACACTGTGATCAGATACGTCATCTTGTCAAACTTGTAAAGTCTGTTTGGCGTGAATCACGGGCTGATATTTATGTGTACATGTCTCACTTTTGATGTATGTGCAGGAACAGATCATTAACATATTAATGAGCCTTAATGATTTATACATTTCCTGTTCATTGTTGTATTTATAATGGATGCCATAACAGATTTATTAGTTATGTTCAATTTCATTCGTCAACAGTTAATAACTAAACAGGGTTTTTAATTCAGCGTACGACAAGAATTGATGAGTTTTAAGGTTAATTGTGCATATCGTCCCAACATTTTGGTTCCTGGAAAGTAGCTTTTGAGTGTTAAGAATCGGAATCGAGCTGTTTTGATTTACACATATAGTGCTCTTTAATATTCAATAAACAAATACGTAATCTGGGAAGCTGTTAAAAACATGAACAGATACACAGATAACCATATTTTGGTCCAAATAAAATCCACTAACCTCTCTTTTTTCTCTTTATGTCCTTGGCACAAAAGACCCTACCATTTTTTTTCTATCTTATCGCGTATTTGCCACCGCACTCGTCTCATCCCAATATTACTATCTGATCCTTTCTCTTCCCAACTGTCCTACTCTTAGTTTCCCTTCAAGTTACCCGGTCAGTGATGTTACAGACCCTGCTATTATCAATTATCAAAGTATGCCAATCCACGCCCACGTTCTTTTCATTACGGTCTCACGAATTTTTACTATAACTGTACTCTGATGCTTTGTCGGGTCACCGAAATTTCATTATTTTTGTTAACATGAATTCCGAAAGATGTCTAGTACTTTCTATAGCCTTCCTGTTGCCAGGATCTACATCCACATGATAAAACTGTTATGACTTATGTGTATTTTAAACTTTTGGAGAAGATAGAAGAGTAAACGACTTACCTTAGTCTGTAAAACTGTGTCTTGCTTTATCATGCCTGCTGTTGATTGATATAATAGTGCAAAACATAAAAGAAACGATGTACAAGAAGAAAATTTTGAAAGTAAATGGGAAAAAGTGTTCTTGAAAATAAAGGTAAGGGTCATTTGCTTTATCGACGTCACCGACAAGTAATTCTAAATCCCTGATGGGGACAGAAATGACCCTTAACGCCTCTAGTCCTTTAACATGCTCTCGTTTTGCCAATAATATGGCGTATTCTTCCTCATAATCCATTAATATCTTAAAATGACATTCCAATCAATAGTAGAGGTCTCTTGTTAATTTAGACCCCTGAGACCCCTGGCCGACAAATAAGCATACAAATCACTTCAACTCTTTATGATTTTTGCACTAGAATCTAGAATTCATATTGAATTTGGAGAAACAAACTTTAGGGTTTGTGTATATATTGCTATGCAATTGAGCCAGTAGTTATGGAAACACATATCACACAGCAATTTGATGCACTTTGGTGTCTGTACTAGGTACAACATTTGAAACCAGAATTCTCTTCTTCTGGCTTTGGTAGCAAATACAGCGGGGTTGAACCAAATCAAGAGTAAAGTGGTTTTCGTTGTTCATCTTTCCGTCTAGAGAGGATTGACTCACTACCCCCTCTTTACAGGACACAACGTATATACATGAAGCATTTTCTCAAAATCGAACGTCTGTTCTCGCATGGTGACATCCTAAACCGGAAATAGTACCCACACAAAAGTGATCCACTTAAGAAATAGTAACATCCGTGATTTCCATTGTTGGGTTCCAAGATATGCTAGACTTCTGACAAGATTTGCGGTCGCCATCATGACCTCACTGTGAAATATTCTACTTCTTTGAACGATGTTAATATCACATTTTTGATAATGATCATAAGTGTGTCTTTTGGTTTCGATTTATCTACAATATGAAGATTGTTTTAAGGTATTATCATGCTTCACCACTACATGAATCAAAATAAATATCCTCCAAAACACGAACATATCGCAGCCTCCCAAAACGCCCACGCAAACGCTACACGCATACATCTTTCACACACAGGAGGCCGTCCTTAAATTACCATAGATGTCGATAGGCCGTTAAACAATACTAATAACCAAACCAAACCAAATCTCTCAAAACCCAAAACCCATTCGTGGTATTGTCATACTTTAATACAATACATGATTATTTTGATCAAAATTCACGCGTGATTACAATTGCTAGATATATGATAAACAGATCTATAAATATTGGAAGCAAAATTCTATGTATTCCTTTACGTTACGTCGAAGATAGCACATCGACAATAACGTGAGTGTATCCCTCCAAGTTATCTAAATACAACGTTAACTGCTTGTGTACAACGGGCGATAACTCGTACACACTTGATCAATTTGAAATTTAAATCATATTGCATATAAAATTCGATTAAATACGTGAATGTTGATCAAAATAATTTCGATTAAATGAGCTGCATCAGATAAGAATTTAAATCTGTTTTTACTTTATGTCAAACAGGTTTTTTTATTGTAAGAATCTTTAGAACTTCATTTGTATCTAATCGTACGTTATCAGATCATGTTTTAAGCGTGTTTTAAAGAAGATTTAAAGGATAGATTACTTCATGCAAAAAATGACATGTATTTTTTATGTATCACAATATGCAGTTGTTATGAATTCCTGTGATCGCTATTTACAAATTATTTTTCTTATAAAACAGACGTTTTGTGAGACTAGTTTAGAGAAAACTAAAATAAAAAGGGTGCCGTGTATTTTCAATCAAAACGTTTACACTTATATTCCGGGTCTCTGATTTCGCGTCAATTTAAATTCAAAGTCTAACAAAATCAATTAAAACGGAGTTTTATGAATTCATCTTCATATACATGAACATCGTACTGGTAGCGCCAAATTCAATGCAATTATATTTACTATGACCTTTTACAGAGTAACGTATAGTTACACTTAGACTAATCTCACTTGTGGGCGGTCATAGACAGGTTAACAAAGCATAATGCGATTAGCACGAATTGTAAGCAAACAGTCTTATTAGCCCGAACTAAATTTTAAAGAACTTGTACATATAAGTAAACTAAGACATGTGGGTGGGTTGGATTATCTAGACATTGTGCAAACTCGAAATGTAGTGAACGGAAATGGGGACTGAGAGATCCACAAGAGTGAAAAAAGAAGAGAATCTTAGGGCTATACAACGCAAAACAGAGAACTTGGGTATTTTTCAGTCCAAAATGTATTATTTAAAGATTCCAATTTCATACACAGAAGTAAGATAATACAATGTATATATATATAAATTACTTTTGTTAGTATCAATAAACAACAAGATATTACCTGATGTCAACATTCGAACTCAAAATCGATAAAACTAAGGCAAAATTAGAACAAAGAAAATATTTACGTGGACACCCTTTAACAGTACAAGGAGTACAAGACCATGTGTTCCAGAAGGGTAGGCGTCTTCTGCTTCATCGACGATACCCGCAAAGTAAATCTTAGGCGGATCCAAGTAATGTCACTTCCTCTCATGGAGAACGCGGGTAGTGACAACAAAACCACAAGGCACTCAAACGACCATAATCAAAACCTTAACCTTCATATTACATATGAACAAGCACATAATGAGGTACATATAAATAAAGGATGTTGTCAGGTATAATACCCATTATAAATCATTAATCGAAATTTAAACTGTCCAGACATATAAACCGTTTGTGAAAGAATATGAAATGCCTACAGGCATATGTTAGTCATCTCTCAGTACCGACTTATCATATCTAATATTCATATTAAGCAGCAATTCATATCTCAGTACCTAGATGTAATATAACAGACACCACCAATAATCATGTGACGTACAACTAAAATACAATAGAAATTGTTTAAAAATTGGACAAACTATCTATGCATTAGGAAATCACCGTTTAACATTGTCATGATAAGATATTTGATCATCCTATTGTTAAAATATAAAGCTACGTAGGGTTATTAGAGTTGCGTGGACCGGAGAATTCAACACATGCCGTGTTATTCCATCAATAGGTTATTTTCCTCTTGTTTGGTGTAGAGTTAAATTTCTTCTGGAACAAAGAGTAAAATAACCCCATTATATATGTCACATGGATTTTTAGATAGACCTAGCCAATGTTGTCATCATATCATAAATCACCAAGGTACACATCTCACCAACTTTATATAATAATTAATTTTTGTATAAGGGTCTTTGTTGGTGACATTTACCTTCCGTCCACTCTGGATTGTTGACAGGACTTTGCTTTCATGACGAATCGTGGACCTGCCAACGCGTTTATTTAATGAAATTGTCCTCGATACCCTAATGTTTCATAATGGCTATCTTCTTTCAGAAACCATAAAAAGGCCTTGCCCTTATGCGTGGTATTAGAAAGAAGCTCTTTTTATGGAGAATGAATAGGTTTTTTTAACATTGTGCGGGTGTTCATATTTTTGTAATAAATCGAATGCTCCGAAATAAAACCGATCTGTATTCCAGAGTGGTTGCCATGCTACTTGCACAATGTATGTACGATGGTAGGTTGATAAATGAGCAAAGACAAGTTTTGATATAAGACTCTTTACTTAGTAGATCTAACAAAGATTCTGCGATGTCTGATAACATATGTGAGAGCAAAACCGGAGTTATCTTAACTATTTGGTGTTTCAATATATCTGGCTCTTTTTCAATAATTATTTGTCCTGGTTATTCATATCTCAGTACCTTGGTTTACAAAACACTTATCTATGCATGTTATTCAACTCGCAGTAGATTCGCTTTGCATACCTATAGACATAAGGAATCCATCTTTTATTACATTGATCTATTATAATATTTACACAGTAGATTAGCTTTGCACACCTATAGACGTAAGGAATCCAACATTACATTGATCTATTATAATACTTACATAGTAGAATTTCTTCTCTCATTATCTACATGTACATTAATTCTAATTGAAACAAACATTTCTATTGGTGGTTTTTTTATGTTATCAGCTCATAACATAAAAAAACTGACGAAAGATGGCTCGGATGAAAGAACTATTACAAGCGTTTTGATTGTATGCTGGAAACAGTTTTTTTTTATTTTCATAAGAATTAAATTATAAGTATAAATTTGATTTATTTATTTTTTTACGTTATTGAGCCATAACAAAAAACATGAAGTGTATTCGGAGTACACTTGCTATTCAAGTTAAGCCTTAAAGGAATTAATAGAGATTGACAGTAAACCTGTGTCTACATGCGAGTTGCAATATATGTAGGCATAGGTATTCTCCATTTAAAATAATGCTATTTTAGGATATCAAACAATCAGTAGAAATATGAAGTAAGGAAACGCCTTTTTTAAATATTTGTTTATGGTTCAAATTGGATTTAATTTCCCCAACATCATTAAGGAGGGATGCCAAGGTTGGGGTTCCCCGGGTTCATCCCTCTTATGTAATGTAGCTTCACAGTAGGAGACCTATTTCCCTTCATTCATTCTTCTTTATCATTTCGTTTCTCATGCTACCAATCATTAAATATTTCATTCTCATTCATTCTAATAATATTAATGTTTAACTGAATCAAGTTAATGATATATTAAATCTTACAAACAGTTCTTTTTATTCATATAAAATATTGTTTTTCGTTCATTGATGTTGAGAGCCAAATAAGAGATATTTTCGGCAGCATATGATCAGTTCGTCCATTAAGGACACATTAGTGAGGCAAATGTCAAATTATTGAAAGTGTTTCAAAATAAATGTAACAATACAACAAAAAGGGAAGTTGTCATTCAAATTCTTAACAATATTTCAAATTTGCAACGCTTGCCGCAGCATACTATATGTATTAACCTAGTAGATCGTGTCAGAACACATTTTAGCCACAATGGTACGGCCAATATCGGGAACTGATCATAGTCCACAAGCAATGTTAACCACATTTCGTTGTGAAATAATCGTTTAAATGCGAAGTTATAACATACATGTAAATTTAGTCTGTTGATACAGAAAGCAATTATTTTAATACTTCAAGCCGTAGATTTTCCAATGTTTGAGGAGGGGTTAATATATCCCAACACTTTTTGTGTTATCCCTATTAAACAATCAATCAATCGTTTTCTTATCTTTTGTAAAGATACACAGACTATTTCTAATACCACACATGCAAATATATATCTTCATTTTTACAACTATTTCCATCTAGGTGATGAGTAGAAACACGTTGTGCTTTTGACTATTTGGTTTTGGGATACCTGACTTTTTATTTTAAATTTTATATCTTATAATTTGCCTGTCATTACTGGAATTTAACAACTCACTTATATGAAAGATTAACATGGAGACTATTGGAAATGTACAAGGAGAAGAAATCAAGTGACTGTTACGTACTTTCCCGGTTTTATACTTGGCAAATCACAGTATCTTTACTTAAATGACAAGTGTTCATAAAACCAGAAGATTCTAACTGACTTATTGTCTGGGTGAGTAAGAGTCTTCTGCTTTATGAACACTTGTCATTTAAGTAAAGATACAGTGATTTGCCAAGTATAAAATCAGGAATGTAACAGACAAAACATGCGGAAAGAAAGGGCAATACACGACTGGAAAATCGACGTGTCCACCCTTATCATACCTGTCTGTAGGAATCCGTCTCTGTTGATCATGTTGTAAGTAAAGATCGGGGTAGATGGCTGAAGTAGAAGGGTATTCCGTGTCCTTGATTTTGAGTTCACGTTTGTTTATAGGGCAATATATTTATTTCTTTAATTTAAAAAAGCACATAAACAATGTGTATGAAAGTGAAAGTGAAGGACTTGAAAATGTCTATTTTACCTGTTCTGATAAGATCTTACATACATTCAGCTCTATGTGAAAATAAAACTAAGTCGGTCAAAAGATGGCCACAGTTTGTCCCCATTGGCATGTCAATAGTCTGCTGGAAAGTCTAGCCACCGAACATTACTTATCCATCTTTTTCATCGCATAATCTTACTATTGAATCTGGAAGATATAGCAATTTGGTGAGACACCTTAGAACTTGTACTTTTAATTGTGGATGTTTCTAAGACGAGTATTATTTTTTTCTAGTATGAATGTTTTTTCTGATAATAGAACAAAATATGTTTACCCGTTATTCGGCCGTCGTTCTTCTGTCTTCAAGCCTGTCAAGTAATGTAAAACAACTTAATAATCTTAGTAACTTTTTGTGTATTGCCACTGCCAGGCGTGATATCTACTAGTAATATTATTTTGTTAAATTGTATAGAACATGTATTAATTGCACGAATTATGACACGGAGCGAAATTGATAAACATTATTTAGCCTCCGTTATCTGGTATAAAGTACATTTAGTATGTTTAACACATCTTATTGCATTGTAACACTCCTATAGGTTGTACTGCTTTTTGAATTAACTTAATTGAATTGAATTTTTCAGTACCTGGATTTTTTTTCAATGCTTATATTTATTACATTTTTACCAGTGAAATATTGAAAATTATTTATTCTATAAAAGTGATATTTTTCACTAAGGAAAAATTTGATATTTTCACGAAGGAAAAATATCACTTTTGCTGATTTTACCAATCAAAACGCTGGTTACAAACCACCTTGGGAAAACAATACAAGTGGTTCATCTGGTAAAATCCTGGTTAACTTAAGGAAAGGCAAGCCTCAAGAAAATCCGTCTAAGACATTTGTCCGTTCTACTACCCAGAATAATCATCTGTTACCTATCATGGAGGAATAATACTCTGGGGAAACAAACGTTTAATTCCACAGTTAACATTCATTTTCATGAAAGCCAGCAGACTATGCAGGTCAGCAATTCCACAGACTTAGATGAAACACGGTTTCAGCGTCTCCAAGTCCAAAGTAGTCAGAAAGTATAAGAGAATCAGGGTCATAAGAATAGCTTACATAGGTGGTGTTGATATTTTATCATCAGGATAACTAATGATAAAACAACGCTGCATTTTCGCCTCTCACCACCATTGTAGATTCGGCGCTTATCAACAACGCGTAGTGATCTGAGTTGATAGGACGGGACCTTTTCTAAATGATTAAATTACGATAGACATTTTGCATACTTTATTAAAAATATGAACTTAAGTGCCTACGTAATAAAATTAAGTTACGAAAGAAATTCAATTATGTCTGCAGAGAGGACCATATTTTGTCGGGTAAGATTGTCTAGACCTGCTAGTGATAAAAGTAACTAGATCGTGTATGGTGAGCTTGATGTTTCGTTTTGCGTTCCAGTGTAGGTTTTTCGTAAAATAAATGTACTAAACAGAATATCTAACAGTGTCTTGAGTAATACTTTTTACATATGAATGTTTCACTTTTTTTACACTCTGACACATTTCTAAAATAAGTAGACGATTTCTTATAGACAATCTTTAATTAGCCCCTATACATTAATAATCTACACATAAATTATCTCTCATATAAAACCTTTTATTATTTAATCTACATACAGCTAATGACTCGATCCTTACATATGCATACGAAATTTAATAGAAATGATAAGCAAATTAGACAAAATAGTCTACACTCCAGGCATTCACAATCACGTTATTAAAAAAAACACACACACAAAAGCAGGCTTGAGCAATGCCACTAATCGTATATTAAGTGCTAGATTCCCCAGTGGTGGGGTCCAATCTATCCAAATAATTCTCATGTGAACCCCTACATTCAAGGGCATTTGAGTCATACACGTACACGAGACCCCGGTCACCTGTTTCGCGCACCTGTATTATACCTGTCTCTTCACTTACATATACGAAAAAATCTACCTGCTTTCACACCTATATAGCTAGACCCTGCCTACCCCGAACTTCGGCCCAATACACCTCACCGATAAGAAGGTGTTATACACGGCCTTGATACGGCGGTGACGTTACAGGTCAGAAATGTGCTTGTTGCTTACATACACATATATAGGCCAGGGTTTTATTTGATAAAAGAAATCTATACACTGTCAATAGAGGTTCGTCGTTCACTTTAAATCTTCAAACTGAGACAGGGCCACCTTTGGGGGATCCTCGAGAGGGCTACCCCCGTATAGATTTTATGTTTGTATAACGGTAGACTACGTGAAATTAACGTGTTCTTGTTGTATTGTGTATTGTGTAATGGTTGACAAAACACGGGCCGTAGTTTTACGAACATTCGTTCGAACGAACACAACGTCTAAGAATTCTCTCCAAAATCTTCAAAATTTACAAATTCCAAATTATTATATGATTGGCAATATAAAACTAAAAATGTTACATACCAGATTAAGAAACAGAGCTAGTACCTTAACTAATGATCTATTCCATGCAAATTTAATCAATTTCCGACACTGTCAATGTGGTCATCCCGTTGAAAATACCTATCATTTCTTTTTTGCTCGAACAATTATGTAGAACAAAGAATTAAATTATAACGTGAAACTGAACCCCTCTCTTGGAAAAGGCTTTACATAAGTTGGACAGCTTGTGCCCAATCCCTTTTGTATATTAGATGCAAAACAAAATATGTTTTAATCAAAACGCGTTATTGTGGTAAATTATTTGTTATGTACCAGACTCGAATTTTACGTCAAATCAGGACAATACAAATATACAGTAAACCTAACGTCATAAACTAGAAACCGGTGTTGTTGACTTGCCGATGCATTGAGAAGTATTTTGGAATGCATTTTTCAGAATTTATAGAAAATTTATCTTATATAATTTGTATTATAACGAATCTTGTCCGCCCAAACATTTTATCAAGCATACCAAAAAGCCCGACAATAACTTTGGAGCGATTGATCCCCTTCCTTTTGGATAAACATATTTATATTGGCCTATTGTAGACAGTTATACAAAGAATTGATATTAACTAATTCATCTATTTTACTTATGCTCAATATTCAACATCAGTATGTATATTTTATAAAAATGTTTTTTTATCGTAAAGTCACTAAGTGCTCTTACTAATTACATGTTGAATGTTTTATCGTCGAAATCCCGTGTTAAGCTGTGAATCTGTGCATGCAATTGTTTGTGTCAATTGTAGCATGTGTGTAATGTGATATTTTGTCAGTTTGGTTTGTATTTCCGTACTGCTGTGTAGTGCAATGATGACGTCATAATGAATGTGAATGTTAATTGGTATTCATATCACATCAACTCATGTAGAAGTTAGTCTTATACATGTAGCTACCAGAGACTCATTGAATTATACGTCCGTAGGCGCGTTTTATCATTCGAATGGAAAATACTTTTACTAAATTTTCATACATATGTTATTTTTACAGATAAAAGCGTTTTTGTTAAACACTATCATCATATCAGTGGTCTGAACCTTCCAATTATAATTATATATACGTTGTATTTCGCGAAACTTTGAAAATCAGGCCGTTAAATTGTTACCACTCTTAATAATGTCGTTGTGGTCCTTGTGCCTCGCTTCATTCTCTTCTGTAGTGGCTACCGGACTATATACCATTTAGCCTTAAGATCACAGATGTTATACCGAAACAAGAAGGCGCCGCGCAGTGAGGAAAGTCGAAAAAGGATGTTTTTGTTTCAGACAACTAATGTCAGATAATCTTTTTGGATGATCTACAGGAAACACACATCATAAACAACGCTATGTACTCGTCAACTTTAAAAGTATTTGAGGAAGAAGAAGATTGTGCGTAATTTATAGTTAAAACAAATATTTTATAACTACTGAAATTGCAAAAATATCTACGAAAGATCAACTCTCTACCAGTCAACTAAACATTTTCATTATATAAATTAACCAACCTGCCATTTTGATATATACGTCACTGTCGGCTCACGAATATTTCCACAAAAACAATAACTTGATGATAATATTGTACTTATGACATTCTGATAAAATTGTACATGGATATATTCGATGTAAGGTAAAACAAAATATCAACGATAAATGTATGCCATGATGTGGTGGAAGTGTTTCGAAATAAATTGTAATATTTACAGAGAAGACGGCAAAGTCATTATAGTGTTATATTAATGTAGCAGACTAGTTAGGGTAACTAGCGATGTATGGGTCCAAATAGAAGCCGTCGACTCCGAACTGTCAATGTGGTGTTTTGTCTTTCAAAGGACTTGTCGACTCCGAACTCGTACATCTGTGGTTTAAAACGATTTCACAGGCTTCAATGTGCAAATGAAAAATTGCAGTTAAAGTATTTAATCTAATATCAAATACAAACGTATTCCGTCTTTTCGTATTGCAGAGTTATCTGCTCTTGTGAGCAGGTATTGAGTATTACGTCATTGGTTAGTGAGAGTAACGTCATCAATTTTAAAGCAAACGACGTAATTTTCTCACACAAACCAATGACGTAACAATCAATACCTGCTCACAAGAGAAGATAACTCTGCAATACGCAAAGACGGAATATCATAAAGATGCAACACACCAATTATAAAAAAAGTCAGTCTAGACTCGCTCAACACTTTATTCACTACTTTAATCAAAGTTGAGAATCCATGTGTGACATGCATATCCTTTCGAAACGAGTACCACGCTACGAAACTATCAAATATACGTTATTAATGATATATGAAATTTGGACTTGGCAAATTCATTGTATCAACTTTAAAAGGTGCAAAAGATTCCGCGGATTGATCACACTAAAGGTATTGATAATGGAGCAAGCATCCCAGATCAAATGTCAACAAGCATGCATCCTTATACAATATAGGTATACAAATGCGGTCTCAGTGAAGTCTCATGCCGCCTAAATGCGAAATAAGATATTTGTTTTGTATTGCATAGTATATACACAAACGCTATTAGATTTATAAATGATATCGTATATCTATTCTTCAGTGAATTTGTTGCATTATTTTGTATCGTATTTATTTTATGTGGGTTTTTTAATTGTATAAATCGCATTGTTTGATATTTCATTACATATCTATCTCATTGTGTGTGTGTTTTTTATCTTTTATTGTGAAGTCATCGTTTTTTTATCTGCTGTGTTATTTTTATTCCATTGTGTTAATTGAATGGTATATATTTCGTTCCCGCATATTATATTATGTATTTATCATCATGTGTTGATTATTTCAAATTTTATTGAATATACACGATAACTGTGAGTTTAACAAGACCCAAGATTTCAGACTTGACACCTAAATAGATATCCCTTCAGACAGACATTGCTATCGTCGTCACATTTATTTATAATGATGTATAAATGATATATATTATCTCCGACGCATCAGATATACAATAAATTGCAGTGGTTTGTATTTTATTCCCCCACTCCCACACCCGCAGATGGTCTAACATAACGGCAGGTTTAACACAAACGACGTCGGTGTTTGTCCATTTAAATTCCGGTTTTGTTGCAGAACGACCTTATCAGACAGATCTCCGGATAGATTTAAAGCCATAAGCTTGTGTTTCTATTGAATATACATTTATATATTTTAATCAAATGGGTTAAATACCCTCTACGACATATCGTTGATATACCCCGTATACTTTGACCCAGTAACGCCCCAATTGGGCCCCACTCAGATCAGGAAAGAAACTTGGCACGATATAATGTATAAATGCATATACAAATCCTGAGACGAGAGCTGTCAGCGACTCGGGTTAAACACAACGTGCTCGACTGATTGGGACTAATCTACGTATCAATACAAGCTATTGAGATCGGACTAAAATTTTAAAACTTGAAGATTATAAACAGGTATTATAATGATACAACTCAAATCGGTGATAATAGATTTGAACTTGAAGAGTGGTGAAGTTTGGCCTGGCACATTGGACCATATAGATTCTGAACACACGGAGGGTTGGTTGCCAAACTAGTCCAGGGTGCTGAGACGTGCGCAGTTCACTCTCTCCTTGTACAACAATTCGGCAGAGTGACGCAAGGCAAATATTGATGAATCACTTCAGACGAAAGTCGGGACACATTTAATAATTTCGAAGGGGATATATTTTTTTGAGGTACAGGTGAATGTGCTGGTCATGGAGTTTTTAAAGGAACCAACTTAGTTATATTAGACAAACCAATGTGCAAATTTTATAAAAATGTGATGAAATGGAGAAGTACACCCTCCCTGTTTGATCCCTTGACCTCCAGAGACAGGCTCATCGATCCCTTATAGATTTTTATTTAAAATCATTTATCAAATCCTGATAATGATATCGTGATTAATTTCGAGGATCGGAGTAATTAAACTACATAACTTTTGGTCAAGGACGACTATTATAGGTGTGGCCAGCTGGTTAGTGGATGTGAGTTCGAATTTCTTCCGTGACTATCTGAAGCTGGAACATCATGCCTTGCCGTATCGAACTGGATTGGATAGCTTGCGTCATTGAAATTGTAGGAACAATATTCTTTATAATTGGGCTCTCTACTGACCACTGGGCAGCTTCGGACGACGGCTCGGCACATTCTGGTCTCTTCACATCCTGTAAAAGCAATGGCCTCTGTTATGACACGCACGTGTTCTATGCAGGTTATGCAGGTGAGTTGTTGACCAGTATGACGCCATCCACGTACATGTACCATGTTTATTTAATATTCTTTGTGAGAAATAATAGCTTTCCGGTCCTTTTCCTGGAATCTCTATTATTTCAATAGACTTATGCAGAACAAAAATGTGTAACCTTATATTCGAGATCATACAGTAAACAATGCTATTTTTCTTTTACTAAATATTCGGAGAAACCCCTAAATACTATACGTTTGTTCTGACAATGACGTAAGTGTTTGTTTGAGTATTAGCATGGCAGAGTATATTGTAGATAATCACGTCCTACCTAGAAAGGACGTAATCCGATATTGTCATTTTCGTATTCGTTTGCAAATCAGAGTATAGACATTATGTTATTAAGATGAAAATGAAATGATATTTTGTAATATTCCTGTAAACATTTATGTATTAAATCTATAAAACTTCACGGTAGGGAACTGAATAAATCTGAGGAACTAAATAAATACTCTTACAACTATTTATATATTTGATAGACTAAATATATGGCCAGTACTAATTTTATGGGAAAGTCTCATTTTTTTTACTGAGGTCCTGTCGAGGTAAAAGGAAAATTTCGGAACATTTCATAGATAATAAAATTTAATATTATTGTTATCAATTTACTTTGAATGACTTGTCTTACTTTGAAATATTCACGATATACGTGTTTTCTGTCACTGCAACAGAACAGGGAAACCGTTATCTTTTATTTATTACACATTTCAACAACTTACACGAACATTTTAACTGCATTAAAAATGATGGAACTAGCAGAGCATTTTTTAATTCGCCTGAAAACAAGGCTGCACGCCATTTTTAATTGACATCACAGCACAATTTTAACGTTTTCTGCAATTATCTACGATTTTTTTCTCTCGAAAATGTGACCATATGTGCAGATATTTAAAAACCTTCTTGCAAAAAATAGCTTAAACAACCACTTTTCGTTACGTCGCTTCACAGTATAATAAATATATAAAATTGATATCTTGCACTTAATGAAATAAATACTTAAGTGGTTATGTAAGTATGTAAGAAATAGGTACTTCATTGTGATTACACCTTTTCTAGTCCTGTTGATAAATTACAGGTAGCTATCACGCTGTAAATCTCGTGCTAAATTCTACAAATACTGAAATATATCGGGAAGTGCTGTTCAATACAGTATACACAGGCCTCGATATAAACAATAGGACAGGGTAAACCAAAACATGTTATTGTAGATTCTGACCTATTTACACTCAGTATTAATTAATTAGCAATTAACTAAATTTGGCCCTGACCACGACCTTTGTCGTAAAGGTCTTCGGTGATTGATATATTTGTATATCTTATCTTTACACATGTAATTTTGGTGTAATACCTGTAGCTGATTAGATCAATATTCCATACCTTGATGACGCATGGATGTATAATGTATATCGATAAATCAATTGATATGGTATATTTTGTTCCTCGTCGTCCGGTTTACAGGACAAGGTTCCCTTCTCTGTTGTCTACTATGTATATATGCCTTGTTAAACACTCATTTCCCTGTTGTCTATTATAAAGGTTATGACTTTAAACTCCCTTAACGGGATTCTCGTACACAGAACATGATTTCTATTTCCTTCCCTTTTGTCTTTTACGTAGAACAAGCTTTTAGACTCCTTCACCGTTGCCTAATACATATACTTTGTTTTAAGTAAAATGGCCATGACTTTAGACTCTCTTACCGGGAACTTCGTACAAGTGACATGGTTCATACTTCCTTTCCCGTTGTTTGTTATGAAGAACAAGGTTTCAGACTCCCCCACTTTTGTTTTCGATATACATATACTTTTTTTAAGACTCGTGTCCCTTTTGTTTAGTGCACAAACCATGACTTTAGAATTTCTTAATCTGTGTCTCGTACAAATCTCATGATTGTATGCTTCATGTCCGGTTGTCTTATGTGTAGAACAACGTTTTAGTCACCTTTCCCGTCGTGCGCTTGTAGGGCATATTGTTATACTCTGTTCTCTGTAGCAGACTAGTACTTGTGACCAATTGTAGTGTGGTTTGAAGATATTTTCATAACATTAGATTGTAATATAAGACAAGCTTCACAGAATTTATAAATATTTTCATTTTGACATTAAAATTAATTCTATTTGATCACAAACGAAATGCTTAGTGACTTTAAATTATATGAATTATCGATGAAATTGTATGTAATATTTAAAAAATAGAGACCTTAAAAGTGGTTTACATTACAAGTCTATGAAAGTAATTGATAAAAGATAAACTTCGGTTAAAACCAGGATTTAATGTTTTTAAGACTTATAACCTTAACAAATTAAAAAGCAAACCTTTATCTAGTTATATGTTTAAATTATTGAAAATCAAATCATTTCAGTATGTATAAGAATTGAAAAAAAGTTTTTTTTAAAGAAAAAAAAAGAAAAAATATTTACACAAAAAAAAACTCAAATGTTTAAAACCTTAATTATCACAAATATATAGATGTTATCCAGACATTAGGATTTTAAAATGAAATGATCCTGGACATGTATTCTAAATGTTGATATATAATGTCAAAATTATTATCTGATTGTATAGTAAATACATGTAATTAGATAAACGTCATTCCATGTTAATCACTTTTATTTGGCCATGCTATTTCAAAGCATATATTCAATCCATATGTTTAATTACTGGTTGATTACAATTTGTTCCCGGTAATTATAGCGTATCAGTTAATTTCTCCAAAATTGGTCAAGGTCAGACAGGAAGGATCAGCAGTCCTTTGTTATAATTAAGCTTTGAAGAACCAGATCTTATAGAACGAGGAAAGAAATTTCATTATGTGACATCGTTAACTCAAAAATCTAAAACAAGATGTCCTTTTAAAAAAGTCTTAAAATAAATTAACAAATCTGTGTGTGCTTTTATTGCTAATCCTGAGCTTTTTCTTAAGATTGGTACGTTTGAATTTTAGAATGATTATGTTTCATAACCAATAAGAGTTTATGTGTAAAATAAGCTAATTTAGTTATGAATTTAAAAAAAAAAACAATATATGTGACATGTAAATTTTGATAGAACCATTGGGGAGATATAATGTAACGTGGCCTTGGTGTTCTGACATGGCTGCTCCCCACACACAACAGACTGAAGGACTTGTATGTAAGGCAAGGTACATAACGATAGATCAGATGTCAATAGAGACCTGTCGGTTCCCACGTCTTAACTATACATTATACCCGCCATACCCCCACAAGGACATTATCAACCCTTCTTAAAGCTTTCTGATCAGGTAAATGAACGTTGAGTTATCTTTCACTGAGAATTAAAGAATCAAAAAGATTGACGGAAGAATAAGGCAGAATATACAAAAAACATTTATATTGAAGATAAAAAGAAATTTAATACTAGGACCATTATGTCTACACCTGTATGATAGATGATATAAACAGTCCATCATGCCGTTTTTAATTATGAGGCAAACATTTTTATATGTATAATTTTCTGATTCATTGTAGGACCAAATTAGAATATATATATATGTAGTCAATAAGATTATAACAAAAGATAACCAACTATATTATATGTGCATGTACCATATTTAAGCATTTAACTGCTTTTCATAGTCAATATGAATGCCAACTGGACAAAGACAAACCCAATGAAGAAAGCTAGTGCTTTATTTTGGACTTGGCCTTGCCCAGTTGGCATTCATTTATATTTTCTATGAATGCCAAATGAGAGTAGTTCGATGCTTAAATATGCTACATACATGCATGTAAAAAAAGTAAGTTCAAAACGTATATTTGCCAGTTTTGAAAACAGTATATCTCGAAAATACCAATTCCATTTTGCTATTAGTAAGCTTTTTATCCTATTTGTTTGTTCAATTCATAGAACAGCCACATTGGCTTGTCAGTGATACCCAACAGCTGTAATATCATCTTCCTGTCAACTAAATTCAGTTATGACAATGTTAATGTTTATGATTGTTTATTTTCGTTATAACACTAATTGAAGCAACTCGTTATGGCCGAATCGATCACCATCATTTTTATGTTTATTTAGTGAAAAAATATTTGTATTTCTGGTTTAAGACAATGTGACGAAACGTGACGACAATGATTTCACGATAGTTCACTCTCCTTTCCGTAGTTATAACATACCAACCACCCTTGTTTTATAGAGTCTATATGTCACAGTTGAGCCGTTTTTCAGAGCCTGTTCCTAGTGTTTCTAGATAGATGAGTTCATTCATTCAATCAGTTTTTAAGAAGCCTTTTTTAAGAGCTGCTCATCATTTTTGTTTCTGTTGTTTCCTCTGTTCATATAGACTGTCATTCGAATTGTGCTCCATTTTTATAAAGGCTTAAATGTCTTTTAAATATTACATTAGATATGTCGTTAACCAACTTAAACTTGAACACTGAAATAGAAACCAACAGGGTAGCATGCATTTTCCATTATAAATCTTCCTAGTATTCATAAAAAATTGAAATGAAGTTTGAATTGTCATGAGTATAAACAATAAACAAAAGTGTTGATTATAACTCTATTGTATTCCCTTGTGAATGTGGATCTTACCATCCCACTTTACATAATGCTGACTACAGTTTTTGAGTCAATCATTTAGATGACTAATACTTTCGTTACGTTACGTCAATGCCACTCGTGATATTTGGATTCACATAGAATTAAATTACTTGATGTACTGAATCGATCGTTCACAGCTACTACACAAAAAACACATAGGATACAGAAATATATTTTCATTTACTTATTTAAACTTCCTTTTATTTTTCAATTGCTTAAGTAAATGATCAAGAAGCAAGAAAACCCGGTACTTATATTAAATCTGTCTAATTTGCATAATTTGGCTGATTGCCTTATTTGATTACTTCGTGCCTTATTTTATTACTTCGTTCATTCATTACCTCATTAAATCTTTCTTTCATTCATAGCAGTATACACATTGCTTTCACCATGAAGGGTACCCGTACCACTGCCGAAAACTGTTAGTGCGCGTTGGACGCTTTAATTAATCATGATTTGAAAAAAGAAATATTTATTTAGTGAAGATTTTAAGATAAATAATAAAGATGAAACAAATGATATATGACTAATACTAGTATTTTAACTGGAAAATAAATTAACGAGACCAGGATTCGAATCCTGGAAACTCGACAATGTAACGGGACAGGGATCCTCGAAATAAATGTAAATGTCGACACTTAATTATCACATAGTCACGTAGTACTGTAGGCCATTTAAATGAGATTTGTAAAACAAAATCCAAAAAATATATGAAATATTTAAATTAATTTTAAACTAAATTGTGTAAAACTTTTTTTCTGTCTGGCAACTAAACTTCAACAAAACGAATAATGTTAACATGAACACTTGTTCACACTTAACACTTATTGGATTTAATCTTGCTATATTCGCAGTCACCAAATACAGCGAGAAATTGAATACTCAGCAAATATTATTACCATAAAATATATCTACAAGCACATAAGAAAAACTCTTATACCCGTCTACGCCCGAATAATGAAACAACGATTCAATATTGCATTTCACATATTTTTCAAAACACACTTCATAAAACAAATTCTATCCCTGATATATAAAAGAACCATTGTGAGTTCAATATTTATACCCAGCCAGAAATGAAATCCCGAGAGCCGATTCTGATCGGTCGGAACAACCGCGATATGTAAGATGACCTCTGAATTTCTATGAGTAGAAGTTAAATTGTATGTCCTACAAGTGTTCTTTTCAAGGGCATAACTGTTACCGAGCTATTAAATGAGATAGAGTCATTTTGAAACTTTCAAATTAGGACCTAGTCCTTTAAAAAAACGTCTTTATATTTCTATTGAGTTAACAACGAAATACATATTCCTTTGATTTGAATAGCTTTCAGACTTAACACGATGGACAAGTATATCTGATTAAAATCTCATGATTGACAACTGTGGGCCTATACTTTGACACACAAACATCATTCCTGGGTCCATTAGTCCTGCTAATATTTGTCCTCTGGGCTGTATTCCGGCGGTAAATAAGTCACAGCTATGCATTCACGTGTATACCTACTTTGGTAAGCTTCAGCCTTTTAAATGACACTAAGTACTACAAGCTTTTGTCGACGACATTTAATCAAACCGACTTCCATACTTACATTCAGTTAACTATATAAACAATTTATCAATGAATACATCGTACCAATTTAACTCCTATCGTTTCACTTTAAATATGCTCATGACTTTACGACAGAAATATATAGCACGTTTACTATCACACGGTATTCGCCTTTCTATTATATGCATTAATAAGGTTTTACCATTTTTGGGTTTGAATTATAACATATTTATTTCAACACAACACATTCATGTATTTATACCTGATATTACGTCATGTTTACGTCATCAGATATTATGTACAAATATACATTATAACCGATCAGTAGCAGAATGGTACACAATTAGATAAATATTCTGTTCAAAAATAATTTAATGACGCATGGCGTTCAAATTTTGGTCGAACACAGCTTATGTCAAAATTAGCACCGGGTAAAAAAACAAAATCCAAACTAAAAGATATCCTAAAATCACATGATAATCTTATCGGAAAAGGAAATGAAAATATTTCAAATTCGATCAGAATGGCGAAAACAAAACTTATATATTTCATTAACCTCTCAAAGCCCTGTGGTGTAAGTATGCCCGTCAGCATTCGAAATCTCGCACTAAAATCATGATATTCGGAGCTGGCAAATGAATGCCAAATCAATGCCACATGTTAACACCGGTTTGGGGAGTGGTATACTATCAAGAAAGGGGATATTCATGATTGGAAAACAAAGATATTTTTTGCTGAAAAAGACAATTATGATATTCAGATGTTTTATAAGCTACGTCTGTCAAACAGCCACAATAAGTAATCATGAAAGGCAAAGTTCACAATCCCCATTAAAAATAGCAAACAACGTGTACTATTTATTGTAGTAAAAAGGTAACTTCTCTGGTGTAGATTAGAACCATAGATTAAGGATGGTGACTTTTACAAACCCTTGTACGTTGACTAAGTAAATACTTTGCTTACAAGTGCTGCTATGAAATTCTTTTTTCAACTTGACCTGTTTGTGCTGTATTCAGTTGTAACATTTTGTATTTTAACTGCCAGTGTCGTTGTTGTTTCAGAGAAGGGCCAGATTATCTGTGCTGCCGTCTTCACACTCCTTGTCATGGCTGGCTTCTGTATAGTTCTGCTCCTCATGTTGTTCTACATGTGTGGACTTTTCGAGGAGAAATCTGTCGGATTACTGGCCGCAACTGTGTCCTATATAGCAGGTACGTTTCTCCCTTTTCTCCGTCGTTCATTTAATTTTATCATGCATACACCTGAGCAACATTAGTGTTAAAGATCCGACTTGTTTCAATGATTAAGTTAAAGAAAACATTTTCTCCGACATTTCTATAAAAATACGTTGCATTTAAAAACGAAATTTGTTTTTGAACTGTATAATTTGTCATAGTATGTCATTGTCCCAATAATTACATCTGCGTTACCGTTTTTGATTGAAAATAGAAGGTTTACTGCGTGTGTCGTTATAAATCATGCTATCAATCTTTCGAAAATCAGTAGAACGTTTTGAAAGCCCAAGGTTAAGTTGAATACAAAATATATTGTAAATGGCGAATGATGGTTCGCGACCGTGGTTTAATACAAACCAAGTAGCGATTCAAATAAAGAACTGAAAGCTGAAAAATATCGGTTTTATTCTGTAGTATATTAAAAAGCACGCCTAATTTATTTTTAAATATCGACGACTATTTATTTTCAATCAAATCTTCAGACGTATTTTACATGTAGTAAATAATTTTCTTCATTAAGCTTACGTGGAATTCTCGAAAAAACAAAGATTCATCAGAATAATAGTTTATTAAATAAGATAATTTGAAACTATTATTTTGTTAAGAGCATGGAATTATATCCTTTTCAAATTAACGTAAAAGTTACATTTAAATAGCTAAAATAGCAAAAACATACAGACAATACATTCCCTACCATACCACTTTATTTGAATACACTATAACAAATATTAGGGATTTAGTTTTCAATATAGCTTTATTCTAATAAAACATAAACATACAGACAATGCTAAGAATATTACCTTGTATAATTACAATACGTTTAATCAGAAAATATTTCACAATATTACTTTTTATTACATTTTTACCAATGCAAATAAGAAATAACAAATTTGATGTGAATTGCAGTAAATTTCTTCAAATGTGAAGCCATCACTTTTAGTATTGACCTATCATAACGGCACTTTCTATTAGTTCCAATCGAAGCAGCAGATTTCCAGTTGCAGCTGCAGATAACGTAACAGGACATTAACCGTTAGTTTGGTACACCTTTGCAACATATACTAAGTTCTCTAACTAACCACATTTTTTTGTTACCAAGTCTTAGCAGCTAATAGCAATATCGATATTTGCACTGGTGAAAAATATTGATAGTCTGCCGTGCTCATGTCTTAATCATGATATTCATCAAGAAAATATAACATGTTCTCTATTTATCAATGCAACATTAACAGACAGAAAAAGTTTACATCATTACTTTTTGTCAATAGCGCAACTTAAACATATATAATATAATTCACATTGTAAACAATACAGCGAATACACGCACTTCAACAACGAAATAAAGACGATAACAGCGCTTTAGAGTAGTTGACTTCAATCTTACCATAGATAATAACCCTTACTAAGTTTTTATATTTTTTATTCTATTTTTTCTTAATACATCATGTTCTAAAGTAGATTGATGTGACCTAAGTATAGACCACCAAAAAGCTTTTCTGTGCACTGTATGAAATGATGTATCAACATGTGTTGCAGATATAAGGACATGAGTTAATATGTTAAATTTCCTTTTCAGTTTTTGTCGGTTTTATTGGGATTATTGTGTACGGGTCAGCAGTCACCAAAGTGTCACAGACGGTCAGTTGGTCATGTGGTATGGCAATCATGGGACTAATTATCAACCTAGCTGGAGGGGTCATCATGCACGTAGGTAGTCAGAGATACAAACCCAACATTTTCCTGCTACCACCCATTCCCCCTAGAAGGGGACATCCTTTTATGATATCACAGCATCGCATGAGCAGAAGACTGTTGAACAAACGTGCAATATTACCACGATAATGATAACTTAAGTCGTATCATCTCGTATTACATAGTGTGAATGGAGTTGTTTCAAAATCTGCCATTCCGTTACTAAAAATTGTGGAGCATATGGCAAATCTGACTGAACGTCAAAGAGCAACTGAAACGACCGGACTTGCTTCTGACGTGAATGGCAATAACAACCGGAAGTGTTCCTTACTTGGACAGCTTCAATAACCGAAAGTGCTCACCACAAGGACAGATACAACTACTAAACAACTCCAGCTGACATGAAAGTAACATTTACCACAAGTGTTCATGAGATGAACCGCAACAGACACACCAGAACCTTATAAACACTTCTTACCAGATTACTGGTAGTGTAAATTAACAATAATCAGTCGTCACCTATGTGGTGTTGCTTTGGATACATCAAAAAAAAATACTTAGAAACAATGACGGTAAGACGAACAAAGTGTTGTTAGAATTATCTTATAATCTGTTACATCTCCGTGTCAACCTGATAATTTTACCAATAGAAAATGGCATTCATCGTTCTCAGCTATCAGCGTAAGCCATACGTGTTGTTATATATGTGACTGCAATGCATCCTTTTCGCAAACGTGTCCTCTCGCTTCCGTCATTTCTCAAAACAAAACATATTTTTCATGTCGAGTTTTCGTACAACGATCATGATGGCAAAATCAAGCAAATGTAGGTTAAGTAATATAGCTTGAGTTAGTTATCTAGGGAAATTCCTATTTGTTTCATAAAGAATGTGTTCAGTGCTGTTTTACCTGCTTGCAAATAGCAAACATAATAGCGATACATTTAAAACAACCTCTAATGGCTAATTCGGATAAATGATGTATAATAATATTGCTCCTTTATTTACATTTTTGTGTTATCGTTAGACGGTATGTGTCAATGTAGCGATCTTTCTTTCATTATTCACTGCCTTAGTTCCTGCCAACTGTCCAGCCAAACTGTTCATCTATTCTACTTTGTGTTCCTATTATTGGTTTTAATTCTTTATCCCATAAATAACGTTTCGTTTTACAAGCATATTTAATTTCACAATACATAATTTCATCAGGGGTGACAAGTTTTCATTATATAAAACCCCAACATGTGCCAGTTTTTAAATCATTAGAATAATATTCATGTGCTTAAATGCATTAAATCGTCGTTATTGTATTGTATTGAGACAGTGGGCTTATATGGTTGTGGCTATTGAACCCACAACCCTATTACATTACACAGGTTTCTATAAAAGATTTTTCTTTCGGATTAAAGCGAATTGAAAGGGAACATTATAATATAATCCTAAAGCATGACAAAGCATTTGCATTAATTTGAAAAGAGCAGAGTATATTTGTTATCACCGTGTTTCATTAATAACGTGATGATAGTTGTTACAGTATAAATGTATTTTTAAGTATATACAAAAACAACGAACGTGATTTATTTCAAATTGATTCCAATAAGTTTCAGTTCTTGTATAAATTAAGTATTGGATTTCTTTTGAAGTTAAATAAAAGAAGAAAAGAACCCATTATTCTACCTTCAAGTGACGACTATCCATACATATTATGTTGAATGACTGGAAGATCTAGAGTATATGTATAATAGAATATTTAAAATGACGTCAACCAGATAATTTAATATATGTTTCCGATAGCCTTTTTCCAATAACCCAGGTAAAACTCTATTTTCTATAATGTTTCCATTTACGTATTTTACAGACACGTGTACGAAAAAGATCAATTGCATTGCTTAATTAAAAATAGATAACTGCCTTTTATTCATGTTCATAGTTTAGCAATAAATTTAAATACCTAAATATTGAATGAAATCCCACTAGTAGTGTTTGTATGTAAGTTATACAGGCAATCCAAATATACTTACCCGTTGACTAGATATCTGTTTTATCATTTTGAAGTGATCTTATATTTAATTATGATTTATTCATTAAAATATGATTAACATTATTAAGATGGATAAAGTATTTGCAAATAATTTTTTTCGATGCACAGTTCATTTAGTATAAAACAATAATCTCAATGTGTATGTCTTTCAGAGAATCGAATTAAGTTTCGCGTTGTTAATTTAATTAGCGTATATCATCAGAGATACGGAGAAGCATAGAAAGATATATATACATAAAGACATATAGAGAGAAAGAGATGGAATAACAGAGAGAAATACAGAGAATAAGAGAAAGATAGACAAAGAGATACCGAAAGAGAAACAATTAGAGAGAGAGAGAGATAAAGAAAGAGAGAGGTAGAGAGAGTACAATGACGAAGGGTACGACGCCATACAAATACGAAATATACTAGTTATTGCGTTGTAATTTTCAGAAATATATGAGTATGATTTGCAACTGTGATGACATATATGAGCTGTATATGACAATGTTTTTGAATGAATCTACCTTTGATTAGAAAAGGGTCCCTTATTCGTAATAATATCGAGGAAACTCATTTTCGAAAACGTTCAACTAAACATTGATTTTGCGAATGAAATACTTTGCGAATCGTCGGCGGCAAAATCGATTCTTTGCTTTTGGTAACTTAGTGTAGTACAGTATCAAGGGGGTATGTCGGACGCAGTTATCTACAACAAAACCAGGCTCAAATTAAATAGAACTTCCAAACAGATTTAAGTTTTCTAAATTTTGTATTTTGAGATATCTTGACAACAAATTACATTAAACTAAAATATAAATAGCTGCCCATCGTTAAAGATAATATAACATTTGATCAGAAAGTCCAAAATATTTCTTTAAATATATTTTAATCACGATCATGTGACGAATATATATATAACTGTCACTTAGACAACCAAAATCAGAAAGCTTAAATCGGAACCTTAGTTTTTTTCGTCACATTTGAGCCATGGTTACAATTGTTGTACTGTATATAGTACCAATATGTTGAGTAAGACGTCCTTCAAACAGAACGACTCTGGTATTCCATACACCTTCTTTTGAACAGATTGTACACCTTATCGATTTTTATCATGTAGATGTTTTGATCTACCGATGTCAGCTATGACACGACTACCTCACGCCCTATGTTTCGTTTATAACTTCGTATAGCATGAATGTTCCCACAGGGTGTTACAGCTGTCATTAATGGATTGAAAGCAGTGCCACAACTTTTAAATATTTCGATTTTACATAGCGTTGATGTTACCCTGATCGATATAGCCATAAGAACAAATCAAGTGCTGTATACAATAACGAATCCGTCCTATTTTATTTAAAGTCGGTGTATATAAATTCCCACATATTTTTTGTGGTTTCGACAGCGCCAGACTTATAGTGCAATCCTATAAGGGTTGCCCTATAGGATTGCATGGTTTTATCGGTAGGCCTGTAGGGTGACATGATAAAATATATCACTGTCGATAAACAGTGCTATTATTAACACTTGTATACAATATAATATTATATACAGTGTATATTCTTGTTATGTATGTGTTGTTTATATTGTTACTTATGTAAGTTATATTCACGATGTATTCGTGCTGTAATCAATACGTGTTTATCGCCGTTGACTTTTGTTAAGTCACATGGCGGTCTTAACATTAACGACTGTTAAAACCGGCCAAAGTTGAATGTTTAAACAATTATATCTCATAAAAACATTGTTTTAAATGAGAATTGTATGTAGTTAAATGTGCCAAAGTAGTATTCAAAAGAGTCGATTTTGTAGAAAGCATAAATGTGATATTGATGTTATATTTTATTTATATCTATTATCTACAATGATGTTTCTTTTACTTTAAATTCGTATTTGTAATTTGTATTTTCAATTTGCAAATTCAAAATCTCATAAATAATTTTAGGCAAATATCAAATTATTTTTTCGATTGTTTTCTCCAACATAAATGACATATCTCACGTCAATGTTTTCATTTTGTTTTAAATTAAAATTGAATTGTGCGCACTGAAAATAGGGTGTAAAGAGTAAACCTATAGTTTTCATTTCGTTTCTAAATTATTGTGTTCTACGTCAGCCTTTTAAGTGTTCTTTCATCGGACCTGGCTCTAATTTCCTGTAATAAACAAAGCAACTGACGAGATCACTCTGTTGCTATAAATATTTCACAAGAAACTATATACATATGTATGACACCTGGTATTCCTATTTATTAATACTTTGTATTACATTTTATAAAAAGAAAATGCAAATATATTTTGTTAGTGTTATACACAAATAGAAAATTAAAATGAAGAAATGTTATCTAGAAATATGTTGTTTATTGTTGATTTTTCGTCACGGAAATTGTCGAGGGATTTAGTCTGCACCCCAAGAGACAGCCGAGGGAGTTAGTCTACATGAGGGGTAATTTTTCAGAGGAACACAGGCTGATAGAAAGCTAACTCCTTGGGCAGCGAAGGCAGGTCAACAACGGAGAAATGATCAATTTGACGAATTAACCAGTATATTGAATGCTGTTACCATTCAGGTCATTCTTCATTATGAGGGAATAATGATTACTAATGGTGGTACAATAGCAAAGGTGTATTTTTTGTCAACGAATCCTTACGTAATTGTACACATCATAAATATATAATTTCAAATGAAATTCTAATGTGCACGATATTTATGAAACAAATTCTAATGTGCACGATATTTATGAAACAAGCGTAAAAATGCAAAACGAAACTCATGATCTCATGTAAATTCAGGATTCTTTTGGTCTTTCATCCTTTTTGACAATTGTCCTTGTTGACATTTCAAAAACATAATACACGACGACGTTTACTGTGTAACACAATGGTTATATGATAAAAGATATGTACTAGGTATGCCTAATAACACAAGAATAATACACTACGTCTTATCCTAAATACTAGTTTACTTCTATTTACGCTGTATATAGGGTTCATTGGCAAGATCCGGATACGATATCCTCTATAATTCATTTACAGGTACTTATGTAGGAAAATAATGACGACTTCATTCACATCACACTTAAAAAGAAAAAGATAAATAGGAGCCAGGCCGGTAAACAGTACGAGTACTATGGCGTCAGAACAGGGACGAGACACTGCTGACGTATCAACATTGTACGAGTTGGCACGTTATACGATAGCAATGATTTAGTACACACAATACAATTTGTTTAGTATTTTTGTCAAACAATGAATGAGTGTGTTGTCTCTTGATTCAATTTACCTGAAGATTTGAAAGGTGTAAATCGGTTTTCCTTTATCGGGTTATCTGTTGATCAGCCGTGCTGAGAATACACAATACCACAGGTCGTACTAAATCGGATTACACATTTTAACGAACACAGATCGTGTTTTATAAGTATGTTAAGCTTAACGAATGGTTCACCAAAAGAATTCGATAGAAATTTCGGAAAATATTGGAAAATGTTCGTACATCCTAATTTAGACATATTTTACACATATAGTTGATACATATGACTTATACATGTTGATATGTATAATTATAAGCTTTATTTATTTACAACAAATTGTGTTTTTCCAACTTATATTTATCACTTGTATTGCCCGAACGGAGAGTGCAGGGGGTCTTATTGTGTAAAGGTGTACCCGCAGAACACCCGGGTGGTTATGCAGGTGTCCCCATAATTCTTCGTATTGAATCAGTTAGTAGAACTCCGGGCGCCTTTGTGAAAGGCGAATGCGCTATCCACTTCAACGCAAGAACCCTCATTACATTCCATTATTAACCGGATGAATGAAAAGACACGATTTACGCGACTTCAGTAACACAGAGACCGGTTTTGTTTTAATTTAGCTGATAATGATGAACGGATGGTCTTGACAAGTCAGTAGTAGCATTCAACTTATCCAATTATGAGTTTGTGGTATTTTCATTTAATCCGTATCACCTTAAACTAGTTGATAGCATTTACTTTTGAGTAAACGGATCGCCATTTTACTATATAACATGTATTCATGTCAGGGGTCCCTCCAGCAGATGACTGGGGTCAATGCTGATGCAGGACACAGATGTGCAGCAAAGAATTCGGCAACGCAAAACTAGGAGAAGGATCGGAGAGTGGAAGAGGAAACCGATGCTGTTGCTATCACAGCAGTCATAATAGCTTCGAGATAGGAGTGGTTGGTGCTATATTTCACGTAGAGATAAGAAAGCAGGCGAAATACGTTAACACCATAGTTGTGTATATGTCTGTAAGGTAGTTCGGAGGAACTGTGTCTTCAAAATATCTAGGAGTGTTCCTGTGAGAAAGTACAGCTGCAGCTACAACTCTGATCTGAGATCCGATCACCTAATTCATATGTGTTAGCCAGGCTTGGGAGACACATTCAAAAGTAGATAAAATAGTGATTAAGCTATTTCATATACATGGCAGATCACATTTACTCTCTTCTGTGTCGTTTCAAAATGAGAGGGAAGAAGAAATATCCTGATTCTGAAGTTGTTCTCACATCTCTTATAAGGTACATGTGTAGACGTATACTGTATTATTATACATCAGTTTTAGAACAGCGTTTGTGATTGGATGATACTGGTCACATGGCGTGACAATAAAATATCATGTTGCCCTCACGCGCTCAAGTTTCCCCGAGCATATTTCACTTACTCGGGGAGCATCTCAAGAAATATCGGAAAGAGCCTCCACAACCTAGTTGTTATTTATTTTCGGCATAGTAGTATATGTATGGCCCTTACTGTAGGGAACCACTATTCTTAGTTCTCCGAGGTTAATCTTTCGCCCTCGTGAAACATGATTAACCTCGGAGAAACAAAGAATCGTGTTTCCCTGCAAAGGGCAATACATTTCTTTCTCTAATTTCCATGTGTGTAAGATAAAGCTGTCCAGGGTAAGAAAAGGGTGTAGGAAATTTCTATCCTACACCCCATTTCACGTGACGTGATGTCACGATGGCCCAACAATTACGTGAAGTCACGAATTTGGAAAACTCCGATGCGGCAATGCGGAAAAGCAACGTGATGAAATTAAAACCTTTTACAATCTATCAACCGTTATGAAATTAAAACCTTTTACAATATATTTACCGTACAATTTAGAAAGATGAGAATAATTGTTCAATGCAAACTCTGTTTGCTATTATGGGATAAGGATTAATCTGACTGACTGATTCATTTTTTTCGAAAAATAAACAGGGAAAAATATTTTCAAAATGGTGTCTAGTCCAAATGCATTTTCAAGGTTTCTGAACTTATCCTACACTTCTTGGCATGACAGAGTCTTATATTGTTATATACATCCTTATAGTGTAAGGGCAATGAGAAAGTCCACACTGGGGTCAGGAAATTAGATTAGCAATGCATGATAGTTTGTAACACATGCATTGTGCATAAAACCATATCAAACAGATTTCTCTGCTATATGTACTATTAAACTGAGTCCCATCAGTTTGTAGTGTGGCTTGGTACGAGTAGCCTTATACGTCTCAAATAATTCACAATACTTCTAAGTTACTTTGATCGCAAGCCAGTATAATGATTACATGTTTGCTCACATTAGCCTATCCGCTTAACAATGACGTAATGCACTGGTTTGGAATTGACGTTATCATACTGTCATATACTCATATTTCTCCTTTGTAAAGGTAACGACGAGTAGCCTTGGCCCGTTACACAGACAATACACACGTGTTTATATAACATATTGTGTAAAGTGTCTATTGCATTCGCGATGATTACTCGTGCGTTTGAAGTTGAAAACATTTAAATGACTTACATATGCTTAATCAAAACAACAAAATGATAACATCGCCGTTATATATTTTGTCAAATGATAACATCACCGTAAACTGTTTTGTCCGAAAAACATCAAACTCTTTAACAAAGAGCCTGATCTAAACCTTATCTTTGCATATGATTTGTTCCATTGAACAGTTTGTTTACAGGACATATGTTATAAAATATCATGGAGTAAAAAATGTTATGCAAGGAGGAACAACACAATCTCTGATTACATGTACACACAATCTGGATGTTAAATTTTGATTGCCTCAACAGTTAGATGTTGGTGTTACCACCTCTGTAAGATGTGTATGCATTGCATTAAGTTTGCCTTACCCTTATCAAAGAGATATGCTATACTTAACCACAAACGTATCTCTTTTCCAAGACAGTTCCTCAGTTTAGGAACGACATTTTTATCAAATCATTGACTTTAAAAAGAAAACAAATATCTTCGATATTTAGGTCACAGGTACCAACACGTGAAGCTATATTATAACCATTGTTAGCATAGTGAAATATTTGTATAGGTCTTTTTCAAACGAAGTAACCCGTAAAAATCACACATTTTACAGAATTATAGTTATTCGAAATCTGAATGTATGAAATAGAAATATTTAAAAGAAAAACAGAAACGTTTGGGTCGAACCTCGAAATTTTCATTGAAAACCGTACATTTTATAACTGAAGGCATCCGTAATAGATACACAACATCAAAATCAGTTTTAAATTTATTAGCAGCAAAGTCAATAAAAATAAGACAAAGAATTGTAAAATAGAAAAACTCCTACTTATTGCTTTTCTATATGTGTTTTATATAGAAGAGAAAAACACTCTCAGTTGAGCTCTTCTTGACGATTATAACTTATTCCATGGTATACTCAACCTTATACGAATGGTATACTCAACCTTATACGAATGCATTCGTGCAACGATGTCATTAACGCAGGCTAAATTATTAGATAACATTAACCTAAATTATTAAAGGCAGTTAAATATAACACAAATAACAGGTACGGATATCACATTAAAACTTATTGAAAAACGGGGATTCGAAAGATGGAAAAAAGGTGATAAACAAACTCACAATTAATATGAAATAGGATACCTTTATTAAAGTTTATGTTTAGCAGAAATTGTGCTAAGTGATCTGTCATTTTCAAAGGAATTAAATCTACACAAGGTTGTTCAGTGCACACAAACAAAACTTGCTGTGACAACCCTAGGATTAAAGATGTGTGCAATGTCAATCTTGTCACGCATATCCCCCACACTATTTGTAGTGGGAGTAAATCAAGCATAAAAACTTTGAGACGTTCAGAATTTGTTAAATGCATGTTACAGTTTTACAAGGATGATACTATATTTATATACACCAATTCACTTATTGAACCAATCCTTGATAAACTAGTGGATTTTAATTGATTCTGACTTAAGCTCACTAGTTTAGTTTTAGGATCCATTCAGCGAGTCCCTCTCTAGCCTAAGTTTATTTGTGACCAGGATCAATAAAGCAAGTATCTCTCTAGCCGAAGCTTATTGGTGGCAAGGATCAATTGATCAAGTCTCTCTCTAGCTTAAGCTTATTTGTGGCAAGGATCCATTGAGCAAGTCTCTCTCTAGCCTAAGCATATTGGTGGCAAGGATCCATTGAGCAAGTTTCTCTCTAACATAAGTTTATTTGTGACCAGGATCAATAAAGCAAGTATCCCTCTAGCCTAAGCTTATTGGTGACAAGGATCCATTGATCAAGTCTCTCTCTAACCTAAGCTTATTAGTGGCAAGGATCCATTGAGCAAGTCTCTATCTAGCCTAAGTTTATTTGTGACCAGGATCAATAAAGCAAGTATCTCTCTAGCCTAAGCCTATTGGTGGCAAGGATCCATTGATCAAGTCTCTATCTAGCCTAAGCTTATTGGTGGCAAGGATCCATTGAACAAGTCTCTCTCTAGCCTAAGCTTATTGTTGGCAAGGATCCATTGAGCAAGTCTCTCTCTAGCCTAAGCTTATTGTTGGCAAGGATCCATCGAGCAAGTCTCTAGCCTAAGCGTATTGGTGGCAAGGATCCATTGAGCAAGTCTCTCTCTAGCCTAAGTGTATTGGTGGCAAGGATCCATTGAGCAAGTGTCTCTCTAGCCTAAGCGTATTGGTGGCAAGGATCCATTGAGCAAGTCTCTCTCTAGCCTAAGCGTATGGGTGAACGGAACCAAGTAAGAAAGTATCGTTCTTATCCAAGCTTAATTGGGACAAGGATCCAATAAAAAGTAATAATTACACTATGAACGGTGACAACCTGAAAAATGAATGGTGTGTGAAAGATCTTGATGTTTGGCTGACCTCTTCAATGAGTTTTAGTACCCACATTAGTCGTTCTGTTTCCAAATCAATGCGAAGGCTCGGTTTTATTAAACGTACATGTACAAGTTTTAAACAAATACCTGTTTTAAGGTCCCTATATATAAGTCTTGTCAGGAGTCAGTTAGAATATTGTTGTCAGATCTGGTCTCCTTACCAAACATCTTTAATTCACGAGGTCGAAGTTGTCCAGCGTAAATGTTTGAATTTTTTATGTTTTAAGGCACACGTTGATTACAATTCCATGTCTTATGCTGATACTTGTAGGCATTTTAATCTTCCTAGCCTCGAACAAAGGCGGGCATTTTTAGATTGTGTATTGCTTTACAAATGTGTTGATAGTGATTTTGATTGTCCATATTTAGTCAAGTAAATTAGAAAGTATAGTATTTTAAACAGGATTCAATGTAATTTTAACTATCTTGATTTTGGCACCAGACTCAGACTGTGATATGTTTTGTTCCTCTCTCGCCGAGTTTAAAGTACGGTTAAAGAATATTTGCTATCACTAGTTTCTTTTGTTTTACATATGAGTATCTTTTAGTCTATGTTACATGCATAACTGGCTGTGATATTGTATACTTGTGTTGTAATGTTGTTATCCATTCTGTAAGTGGATCCTTGGGTCTGTTGAATTGGAAATAAATAAAATAAATAAATAAACAAGTCTCTCTCTAGCCAAAGCTTATAGGTGACCAGGATCCAATAATCAGGTTTATCTCTCTAGCCCAAGCTTATTGGTGACCAGGATCCTAACAGCAAGTTTCTTTCTAGCCTAAGCTTATTGATGACCAAAATTAAGTATTGGTGACAAGGTCCAGTTGTATGAATATTGATAAGCTCAATGATACATTCCGACCGGACTTCAAATTCAACTTTTTGAAGAAATGGGCATAAATACTAATATATTTTGAGGCAGGTGGTAACTTTGAATACCGATCATATATAGTTTCTTTATATTTCTATTGGTGAAAATACGTTGAAATAGCACCAACTCAAATTTACTCTGAATCTCTTAATAAGGATATCTGAAAAAATAACTTTAAAGTGATACATTTAAGATTATATTTAGTTCTAAAATTTTAAACAACCTTTTACGAGTGACCAGACGGATACAAATGTAATAACATGAGATCAATTCCCTATGTAAGTGTATGAGTCGTTTTATTCTTTTATTGAAGCACGATTTGTTACACTCAAAACAAACTCACTGATGACTTTATCCAAAAACTGTGCCACCCTCCCACTCAATGCTGAAATAAAACATATTTACAAATTCAAATATAAGTCTTAATCAGGGCATATTATAATATGATAAAGAAAACATTGCACATTTAGAAGATTGGTACAGAAAACTGTATACTTTAATTGGCTTAAACAAAACAACTGATGAGAAAAAGAAGCTCAAACAAACAAAATTCTACAGTTAGTGATTCATATATATAATACACCAAGTCATAGTTCTGAAACGTTCCACTGATATTGTTCGATTATTTGTGTTGGTTTCCATGTCAACAAAAGGTACTCGTTAATAAGTCACTTCACTAGATTATACACACTCGGAACTCCTAGGGTGGCTTGTTCATCGTACACTTATGCATTTGGAACACCTCGTCCGATTCGGGAGCTGCAATCAGGGCGATGTGTTCCGAATGACACTAACGATGGAGCGTAGTGGAATCAACTGAGGTTTGCCGATTGGGATTATGCATGCTTGTCCGTTGCATTTTGATCTCTAAGGGTTATCGATTTGAGTCTCGTTTCATAGAATTAATCGTGATTTTTTTTTTCTTTTTTTTTTCTTTTATCTTCTTCATCGATTAAACAAATAAAGTTATTGTTAGACAGCAACATGTGTGGTTTGAGGCTTAGTTTGGTATGGTTCCAAAATTTGTAAACGAATGTTAAATAATATCATTAGATCTTAATCATTGCAATTTTTGAAATTGCAAAGAACTGCCACTTAATGACATACAAACATATTTAACTCTAAAACATATGTTAAAGCTGAAAGATGGATTATTTTTTCATTCAGATAATAACATGCTTTCCGTGAAGCTTATTCCACATTTTTCAACAACCTCAATTTTAAACAGTACACTTATCAACACCATGAATTCGCTCACAGAATAACTTATTTAGACCATTTGTTTTACATAACAATTATCATAAATATAAAGAATTGGTGGTTTTTTTTACTTCTTTCTGATGAATGTTGAAATTGAAAAATTGTTTCACATTAAAAATTATTCTTTGAAAATACGAACAAACAGAACGTTAACAAAGTGTTACAGACTTTATCTAAGATTAATTGTTTTATAAACAACAAAAACAATTTGGGTATAGGCCCGAGACACGTGTATGAGTTGGGCAGTGCAGTAGCAGCTTTACTTATTGTATGTTCTGGGTACTTAGCATAACGTTATTTTCCAATATATGGCACCATATCGATTCTAAAGAAAATATATTTAATAATTATACTTAGTTTTTCAGCACGGATTTTAAGGTATATAGGGAGATAGGTCATATACATTAGCGTTAGACGTGTTATAACTTATTTAAATGAATCACTCCTAAATGTTCGCAATATTTGTGGAACTGAAATTGTCCTGTGTTGACAATTATCAATACTACTATTAATGATAAACAACATTTGATATAGCGCCCTATCTAAGTTAACATAAGCCACTATATAAAGCGCCCTTTCTAGTTAACATAAGCCACTATATAAAGCGCCCTTTCTAGTTAACATTAGCCCCTATTTATAGCGCCCTATCTAGTTAACATAAGCCACTATATAAAGCGCTTTCAGTTCATGAATATACATTAAATACAATTGGCATATACATTAATCAATAACATTTTGAGAAATTAGCAGGAGCTGCCTTATTAGGCCCTAACTACTAGTCATATGCCACCTGGCTAATATCTTCCTATGTGTGTATTCCTGCGTGTGTGCTGGAGATTATATCAATCGTGAAATAATTTGATTAAAATAGCTTAAACATTGACGTTAAAAATATATAATCCTTAACCTGTTAAAAGAAGCAGTCGTGAGCGTTTGACATTTGAAGGGCTTACCAAAAAAAACAAATTTGCAATACAATCCTACCTGGCTTCACAGATGAAATTTTGCTTGGTATTGCAGTCTAGATCATTCCAGAGGATGCTGAATGAAAATCGTATCTCCAGACAATTCTCTGTACGACCGGCATTGTCAGGCTGCCCCGGGGACCAATTGCTGGCGAATTAAAGGAATGTATTGAATAATATCTATCAATTTAGTAAATATATCACATGAGGAAATTTTTACAAGAAATCTTTTGTTTCTGGGTATATTTAAAAAGTAGTCAAGGTATAAGAATAAATGAAGATAAAAGAAGATATCACTTTGGTTTAAACATATTAGATTGCCAATTCATTTGAACAAGGGATTAAGCACACGTTATTACAATTTCATGTTAATTTAGCAATTTTTCTCCCGTCATACATTTACAATTACACGACAACAATGATAACAGGCATAAACATGAGGTAAATATATATAATATCTACACAGGTACACAACATAAAAAACACCGTTCAAAATATATTGATGAAGTGATGTACATGTCTAAATAAATCAGAGTTAAGGTCCATCGAAAGATATTTTAGTTACAGAATATGTGAAATAAGATATCTGGTAAAACCTTTATGTGCAAACGCTCTAAAATTTAAGCAGAGATTATGTTTCTAAATCATTTATACGTGTAGCCGGAAATTGGAATGGAATTTCCATTTTTTCCCATCCATCGGAACTCTCCCTCTTTGACAACATCAGTTCCGTCTAACCAGTAATTCTCCGGAAAAATTGTTCCTGATTAAAAAAAAAATGTAAACCGTTCATGTTGTATTTTGAAATACCTAAGTTGGTGTTAATCTACTTCAAAATCAACTTTTAATCTACATGTATCTTGCATACATTGAAGTTATTCTTTATGAAAAACAAACTGTTATCAAGATATGTATAAATGTAAGATATTGAAACCGTGAAATCAGAAATTACTCTTCAGTATTCACACGTGCAGGATGAGTAAGTTCTTTTTATGGTCATTCCTGTTGTATTACAGTACGATTTGTCTCCCTTCTGCTGTTTATGATAATATAGGCCGTAAACAATGGAAAAGAAAAGAAAAATTACAATTAATTGACGATTATTCTCATTAGAATCTATTGACTATCAATGATTTAATTGATTGCTTACTAAGAATTACAATATAACGATAATTGAACTTTATTGAACAACCCATGGTAATTAAAAGAAACAATATATTTACCTTTTTACTCTTGACCATCGACTTTTCTATCTAGAATACCTGTGGTCAACTGGAATTTAAAGTTATTCTTTAACATTACAATGTATTGGCTACTAATTGTATGTCCCAATGACCACTGATAATTNTTGTTTTATAAACAACAAAAACAATTTGGGTATAGGCCCGAGACACGTGTATGAGTTGGGCAGTGCAGTAGCAGCTTTACTTATTGTATGTTCTGGGTACTTAGCATAACGTTATTTTCCAATATATGGCACCATATCGATTCTAAAGAAAATATATTTAATAATTATACTTAGTTTTTCAGCACGGATTTTAAGGTATATAGGGAGATAGGTCATATACATTAGCGTTAGACGTGTTATAACTTATTTAAATGAATCACTCCTAAATGTTCGCAATATTTGTGGAACTGAAATTGTCCTGTGTTGACAATTATCAATACTACTATTAATGATAAACAACATTTGATATAGCGCCCTATCTAAGTTAACATAAGCCACTATATAAAGCGCCCTTTCTAGTTAACATAAGCCACTATATAAAGCGCCCTTTCTAGTTAACATTAGCCCCTATTTATAGCGCCCTATCTAGTTAACATAAGCCACTATATAAAGCGCTTTCAGTTCATGAATATACATTAAATACAATTGGCATATACATTAATCAATAACATTTTGAGAAATTAGCAGGAGCTGCCTTATTAGGCCCTAACTACTAGTCATATGCCACCTGGCTAATATCTTCCTATGTGTGTATTCCTGCGTGTGTGCTGGAGATTATATCAATCGTGAAATAATTTGATTAAAATAGCTTAAACATTGACGTTAAAAATATATAATCCTTAACCTGTTAAAAGAAGCAGTCGTGAGCGTTTGACATTTGAAGGGCTTACCAAAAAAAACAAATTTGCAATACAATCCTACCTGGCTTCACAGATGAAATTTTGCTTGGTATTGCAGTCTAGATCATTCCAGAGGATGCTGAATGAAAATCGTATCTCCAGACAATTCTCTGTACGACCGGCATTGTCAGGCTGCCCCGGGGACCAATTGCTGGCGAATTAAAGGAATGTATTGAATAATATCTATCAATTTAGTAAATATATCACATGAGGAAATTTTTACAAGAAATCTTTTGTTTCTGGGTATATTTAAAAAGTAGTCAAGGTATAAGAATAAATGAAGATAAAAGAAGATATCACTTTGGTTTAAACATATTAGATTGCCAATTCATTTGAACAAGGGATTAAGCACACGTTATTACAATTTCATGTTAATTTAGCAATTTTTCTCCCGTCATACATTTACAATTACACGACAACAATGATAACAGGCATAAACATGAGGTAAATATATATAATATCTACACAGGTACACAACATAAAAAACACCGTTCAAAATATATTGATGAAGTGATGTACATGTCTAAATAAATCAGAGTTAAGGTCCATCGAAAGATATTTTAGTTACAGAATATGTGAAATAAGATATCTGGTAAAACCTTTATGTGCAAACGCTCTAAAATTTAAGCAGAGATTATGTTTCTAAATCATTTATACGTGTAGCCGGAAATTGGAATGGAATTTCCATTTTTTCCCATCCATCGGAACTCTCCCTCTTTGACAACATCAGTTCCGTCTAACCAGTAATTCTCCGGAAAAATTGTTCCTGATTAAAAAAAAAATGTAAACCGTTCATGTTGTATTTTGAAATACCTAAGTTGGTGTTAATCTACTTCAAAATCAACTTTTAATCTACATGTATCTTGCATACATTGAAGTTATTCTTTATGAAAAACAAACTGTTATCAAGATATGTATAAATGTAAGATATTGAAACCGTGAAATCAGAAATTACTCTTCAGTATTCACACGTGCAGGATGAGTAAGTTCTTTTTATGGTCATTCCTGTTGTATTACAGTACGATTTGTCTCCCTTCTGCTGTTTATGATAATATAGGCCGTAAACAATGGAAAAGAAAAGAAAAATTACAATTAATTGACGATTATTCTCATTAGAATCTATTGACTATCAATGATTTAATTGATTGCTTACTAAGAATTACAATATAACGATAATTGAACTTTATTGAACAACCCATGGTAATTAAAAGAAACAATATATTTACCTTTTTACTCTTGACCATCGACTTTTCTATCTAGAATACCTGTGGTCAACTGGAATTTAAAGTTATTCTTTAACATTACAATGTATTGGCTACTAATTGTATGTCCCAATGACCACTGATAATTACCCTGAACGCTCATAGTTTCACTATTTATCCATACCTGCGGTGTCAATCTGCTTCAATATGTTGACCAGGTACGTCTCCTCTTCCGCGGACTCGACCACAGCTAGGTCGCCTCCCACCACATCACAATATTTCTACGGCGGAAACGGACTTAAATATACATATAAGTTCATATCATGAAATATTAATATAGTATCTCATGTATGCCTAAAATGCTTAAAAGTTTACAAATCCTTCCTCGTAGGGTAAAAATGAGAAATTTTGTAATGAAAACAATAATATACAACAATCTTTAAGCTCTACCTGTCGTTTCGTGTAGGTATTTTACTAGTAACATACAGTATATATTAATGTATTGTGTAGTATAACGCAATACCATACAATGCAAATTATTTTATTAAAGTGTCACATGTCAATTTTGCTAAACATTCATACATACAAGCATGAATTAAAATATACAAACAATATATGATTGACACCCAGCCTACTGAGGCTGACGAGACACTATAGGTATTCGTTAATACGACGTAATTTATCGATACTAAAAATAAGTTCAGAGATACTAAAAAAGGGTTATTTTATTGTGTAGTTGTACCTGTTAAGGACATATTATTCAGGAAAATCCATTATAACTGTTTATATTCATTTCAAAATGTGATTACCATAATGCATGAAATGTAAATGCATGAAAAATGGTAAACTTCAAAGATATCTAATATCAAAATTGTATATCTGTGTATTATTTCCATATATTTACATTGGCGCTTCCTAAGGTTTACAAAAAAAAATCTTCCTTTTCCTTTTCATAATAACGAAACGTCTATACAATTTATAACTAAGTTAAAATAATTTTCAATATTATCCATCGTCTTTCTGGTTTGCATACACAATACATACAACTTACCTTAGCTTCTATCCATGTTGAGTTCAGTCCTACCACCAGGTAACAGGAACCTCCATGGAGAGTAAACCCGTACGGACAGACACTAAAGGCACCTACACAGAGATCAACATCATAAACATTCACTTAACTGACCCCAACCTCAAACCCTTCATTTCCTCTGACTCATCAGTTGTAACAATCATGTTAATTATACAAAAGTATATAAACTAACAATTAAAGACAATAGTATATGTTTTTAAGAGAAGTGTATAAACATTTGTCTGAAATATCTTCACGTTTCAATTTGTGTACATGACATGAATTTACTAAGGTTTGTGACTTTTGTATTGAGCACTTATACAACGGAACAGAATTTGGTCTTTGGTGATATATAGAGTGTAAAACACCGAAGAAAAAATCCTCCCCGTGAAAATAACCAGATATGCGTTTTACTTCTTAGAACTGTATTTAACAAACAAACCAAAACCTTCCCGAAGAATACCTACGGTTAATACCTATTTTCTGCAAAACTAAAATTCGAATCTGCGTCTAAAATGCTCCAAGGAATTGCCATTGCAGCCAACTAAGATGGGCAAGGAATTAACTCTTCGTGCAATGTTGAACAATAACAAAAAACACCAAAGTGTCCACGAAACATCGAACACAAAATCGATCAAACAAGGGGAAAATATGTACAAAGGAAATATTTACATGGAAACACGAAAAGGTACAAGGAGAATAAAACCAGGTGTTCCGGAGTGTCTTCTAGACCAAATCCTAGTAATGTTTCATCCTCAACAATGTTTCCAGACAAAACGTGTTAATATATGCATCAACAAAACTCGCATAAAACCAGACCAATACAACAAATATAAAAGTTACAATTGTAACATTATAAAATATTTATTACCAACAAACAAAGCGACAAAAATAATCTCATAGTAACAATTGTGATAGTAACATGAATACTTACCAACGAAAAGGGTGGACAATAGAACTGCTAGAGTCAACATTATTATCTGTGTAAATTTAAAAGGTCGACCGATTGATAAGGATATAGCTTGGCTGTGTGCGTGATAAAGAATTGGATGCATGTCATTTAGGTCAACCTGTCCAATAACTGGTCTATGTAAGGGAGGAATGACGTCGATTCGTCATTTGCTATTGACTAGCGAATTGAAAAATAATATAAAATAATTCCGTTACAAATTGCTTTGAAGAAATATTTTGAATTGTTTCTTGTTTGAAAACTAAGTGTATTAGTATAAAAATGCGTTTCGGTAATTAAAATGTGTTTTATTTCGGAAGTAGCATTTCAGCGATACGAACAATACGGGTTAAATGTTTTCTGATTGGTTGTAATTATGCTATATAAACAATTCGAGAAGCGAAGTGTTGACCTTACAATCTAATACTGATAAGAAACCACTATTAATAAGGACAAGCACGATCTTACACTCCCTAACCAGACGGTCAACATGAAGATCATTGCCCTCGTCTTCGTTCTATGTGCAGGGTTACAAGGTAGGGGGTTACAATTCGATTAAGAGTATCCTAATATGATCTGCTTAATTGTGTAGAATTAATATCAACACATATATGTTGCCACAATAGCAGATATCCTTTTTTGCTTGAGCTTTCCATTTGGCTTACAGTATTTCCCAGGTCTCTAACGGTGAAATGTATATATTGTTGTTGTTGTGGTTTCAAGTTTGCGCGGTTTATTGAAATCTGGCACAGCCTAAGGTTAATGAACATATATAATTGCTTATATCTTGGCTTTTATTCCATTCGGTTTCTACTCGAGATTTGAATATATATAGAGACCTCCAGGTAAATTAAAAAAGCCAGGTGCCGGTGTTCTGGAAATTTCGTTGCTTTAAGTGCCATCTGTCTCCCATATGCAAGATTCTTGACATTGTATAGTGGTGTATGTGATACAATCGTCCTGGAGCAAGTAGCTTCATGTAATGTCCATTTGCACAAGTAACAATATCATCAGTAGCTCGAGTTTTCTCTGGCCCTGACATCTTTCTGTCAAAATGTAGAAGTCTGGTGTCAGGGCCAGAGGAAACTCGGGCTATATCGTCAGTAGAAAATAAAGTAACGAAACGGGATTGGTATAAGTACTGAGCACTTGTTCCCGAGTTGTTGCTGATGATGTATTGAATATAACATGTTTTGTTTATTACCAGAAATAAATAAGGTTTAAATTAAATAAAGTAAATACATCTGTAAAAGATGAAGGTCAGACAGGTTGATCAAGTCGTTATGCAAATAATATAGTTTTGCACACGTAAACAACCTTGTCTGTAGGCCTCAATGAATTCTTATTAAGCTATTTGAAAATGTACATATGTCCTTCAATTATCCTTCTATCCTTATTAAGTAGAAATACGGTAGAGCTTTAGTTTTTAATTTTGTTTCTGCCACATCTACGTCTGTAAGACACACGTTTCAAAATTTGATTCTTAATTTACGATCTTATGCGATTCCTAAATGCAATACTAAACCACTCTATAAGTCCTCAAATCTCAGTGTAATTTAAACAAAATGAGACAAAAAAAACATAATTCAAGCTACAAATATTTAATTACATTACTCCATGAAGGTTCGCGAGGAGGATGTCCGAATAATTTTGAAAAGCATGGCGATGGCTGTTATAAAGTGATGGTTGAACCTGTGTCCTGGATCAATGCCAAGGTATGTACATATCAGTTATACCCTAATAACCATGTCCTTGTTATATATATATTAATAAATTAGAAAATGTATTTATATATATCAATATATAAATTCTTTAATTAGGTTTTTATAACTATAACCTTTATTTCATTCATGATTTGGCAGAAATTGTAAATTTTGCATCAATTTTGGTCAAATGTAGATGATTTTATCAATGTGTCCTAAGCCAAAACAACCACAATCAATTGAAACTGAGAACTTGATTGTAAGCGAATCTGCTAAACTACGTGAAATGGAACATGTAGATATGGGTATTATATGTATATTACAATGTATTAGTAGTAAATAATATGTGTTACCTGTAATCTCGAATATGATCGACCCACGACCTCAATAAGCATATATAAAGAGAAGAATTGACTACACACTTTGCCGTACCAAGCGTTAACGCAGTAAGATTCTATTGTTATACCTGTATCAAACATTATATACAGTTTACACAGTCAGCTTTGTTACCATCAAGACTTTTACTTTAGTTATAGTAATTGTTTTTAGACACTGTAGTAAATATTTTTTGCATTCTACTGTTCACTTCAAGTCAGCACAGAACAGAAAAGTAAACTCCAGTACAATGTTCATATAGTTCATGTCGATGAGTATACTTGGACAGGCGTTTACATATAGGTCATGTCGATGAGTATACTTGGAAAGGCGTGTACATATAGGTCATGTCGATGAGTATACTTGGAAAGGCGTGTACATATCGTTTATGTCGATGAGTATACTTGGAAAGGCGTGTACATATCGTTTATGTCGATGAGTATGCTTGGAAAGGCGTGTACACATAGTTTATGTCGATGAGTATACTTGGAAAGGCGTGTACATATAGTTTATGTCGATGAGTATGCTTGGAAAGACGTGTACATATAGTTTATGTCGATGAGTATACTTGGATAGACGTGTACATATAGTTTGAAATATTATATACTCGGTGCAATCATGTTAAATGTCTGGTCGTCTGTCGTATCAACGGGAAACCGTATATTGCAAGTAGAGAATCTCGTACTACTGCCAAGACTGGAACTATTGGACACTGTTTTCATGCATGATTTTTAGCTTTGATAAATCATTTCTGGAAAGAAACCAAACCTTGCGGTACTTTTTATCAGTAGTCCCTACCCACATGATATCATAGGTCTTATTTAATAAACTATTGATAACATAGGTCTTATATAATAAGCTATATATATCACAATTCCTATAAAATAAGCTATTTATATCATAGATCAGATATAAAAAGATATTTATATAATTATATCATAGGTCTTATATTATTAGCTATTTATATCAAAGGTCTGATGTAATAAGTTATTTATATCCTAGGTCCTATATAATGAATAGTTTATCGAAATACTAACTTGTATTTCAGCTATACTGTCAAGTATTTGGCGCAGACTTAGTGAAGATAGAAACACAGGAAGAGGAAACATTGCTGGAAACAGTGTTAAATGAAATACATATTAACAGTAGGTATACCTTAATACCTTCCCCGTGTTAACTGAGGTACATAATAGCAGTAGGTATACCTTAATACCCTCCCCGTGTTAACTGAGTTACATAAAACAGTAGGTAAACCTTAATACCTTCCCCGTGTTAACTGAGGTACATAATAACAGTAGGTAAACCTTAATACCTTCCCCGTGTTAACTGAGTTACATAAAACAGTAGGTAAACCTTAATACCCTCCCCGTGTTAACTGAGGTATATAATAACAGTAGGTATACCTTAATACCTTCCCCGTGTTAACTGAGGTACATAAAACAGTAGGTATACCTTAATACATTCCCCGTGTTAACTGAGTTACATTATAACAGAAGGTATACCTTAATACCTTCCCTGTGTTAACTGAGGTATATAATAACAGTATACCTTAATACCTTCCCCGTGTTAACCGAGGTACATGATAACAGTAGGTATACTTTAAATTGTTTTTTTATTCTTTTCGAACTTTTCACGCTTTGTGAAATCTTATATGAAACATTTTTCTCGATATCTTCTTTGTAAAACCATTATACCAAACCAAAATATTACGAAATATATCCAGATCTGATTTTAAAGGTTATTTATTTTCCATGGTATGTAAGTCCCCGACAACAAGAATACTGTTCCAAGATAAAAGTCCTAGGACACTCAATACAAGATCATAACAAATATTTAAACTTTAGTCTAACTTTAAATGTTTTCAAACATCGACACTATATTTCAACATAAATATTGAAAAGTAATATGGAATAAGTCGTAATCAAGGATCCATTATTATGTATTTAAGAAACCAGAAATTAAAAACACTGTGTTTCTGCTAAATTATATAAAGAAAAGCAAAACAGAAGCAAGCTAGTTGTAGCAGCATCGAATTTTGGCAGTTTATGTTGTCTTCTGTTTAGTTTTGACGTCTACTGTACCTAACCACTCGATGGGGAAATAATTTCTATTTTCAAATTTAGAGATACACTTTATAAACAAGTAAGTTCTTGTCTTGAATCAAAACCATGCAACATGTATGCACTCTTTTTCATTGAAGGGACTGCCCCAATAGAGAACTATTGGGTGGACGGGTCGGATTTGATGGCTGAGGGGGAGTGGATGTGGGTGGGAACACCTGGTTACTCTCAGGCCATCACCGGCTTCACGTAAGTATTATACGTTGCGAAATCGTAAAATAACTTTACTCCGTCACCCCTGAAATTTCATAATGAACTAATCCAACCTTTAAAATGGAAGAGTTCGAATGTATCTTCAGGGGTGAAAGAGTTAAGATCAGATAAGATCAGGTAATTGCACAGGCTATTTATAGTGATCAGTCTATATAACTAGCCAGGATAAATGTACGACCGAAGTACATGACTATACAATGATATGACATGTTATGCAAAGAAGTTCTCATTTTATTTCAGCATTAATCAGACGCGGATTAACTTTCCCAAAATCTGCAATCATTGGGAAAATCAACATATTATGTTCCTCTATTATTGTTGAAATAAAACCAGGATGGGGAAAGAATGGGACAAAATCAACGAAGGCCGCTATGTTAATCATTTTTCCAACATTTTTGAATCCCGTGATATATAATCAAATAATATACAAACATGTGTTGCTTTTATCGGAAAATCGGCAGACGGTTTGAACATAAGCTTGGCATTTACAATTTCAATACAGGGGACTTTTGTGGAAGAATGTTGCTCGTAAATGCATATGTTTTGCGGGACAAACTGATGCATGCACATTTATTATAGTGCAATAAAGCATGTTTTTTAACAATAAAAAGTGTCGTTACATCATAGACGTGGTAGAATAATAGTTAACATAATGAAGATTAAATTGGTACTTTTCGAAGCTACACTACGTATAATATGATACCATCTTACTGATTGAAATATTATATTTAGCGTCATAAATCAACTTATGAAGTCTCAGACTCTAACATGCACTTTGTTGAAGGTTGGGTGTTATGTGCTATGCAAAGTGCAATTTTTTCAACATCTTAAAAAAATAACATGGAAACAATGATAACACATTTTTTTGTTTATAAATGCATATCGATTGTGTTATAACTACATGCATAAAGTGTGATAATCGTACAGAACAATGAATGTTATGAACATTAATTGTCACCAGATATTTTTTTCATAATTATATAAAGTCAAGTTTAACATGTTTACGACAATACCACAATACATATATCGGTAGGATGCTAAGCTTAAAGGGAAAATACTTTGTTTGATGACTATCCGTATCATTTTGTATTTTTGAGTCAAGAATTCTGTTTATCTCCTAATACAATTGTTAAACAAGAGGTGATAGGAATTTCTATACAAATGGTATGTACAGTACAGCATTGTCGTCTTAATGTTAGAAAAACAGCTCTATAGCAATATACAATAGAACATATGAGAATCTAAACATTTTGGAGCTAGACACCATACCTTTATATTTCAGTCACTGGGCACCGCGTCAGCCTGATAACAAAAACGGTGAAAACTGTATGCTGATCAAATTCGACTTCAAACTATTTTGGAATGACGAACACTGCTCGACTCATGAAAGCTTCATCTGTGAGGCGGAGTAAGTATCCCACGTGATAAAGGGTGTATGAATATAAGACTCTGTTATACCCAGGAGTGTAGGATAGGGAAATTTCACCCGAGGGGTTTTCAAATTTGGTAAAATCCGAGGCTGTGCCGAGGGTTTTGCCAAATCTGATAATCCGGATGGTAGATTTTCCCTATCCTTAACCCCTGGGTATGAAAGAGTATTTTTCTCTCATTCCAAGTACCAGTATAAGCTTAAAAACTATGAAAATACGTTAGGATTGGCTACCATTTTGAAAATTCCCACTTTCCCCTGAGCTTTTTGACGAAAACGAATCTGTCGGCGAGATTAAGCATACTCCATATTTGCAAACATAGGTACAGAGGAAATAATCTCAGCTTGAGAGCTTGTACGGTCAATATATTGTAAATGGTTTTATTTTCATAACGTCGCCTTTTCCGCATTGCGGCATCGGATTTTCCTAATTTGTGACCCTTTCTTACCCTGAACGGCTCTATCTTACACACACAGAAATGATAGAATAAAAAGTTGCCTACAAGGCGGAGAAATTATCCCAAATGATAAAGAATGCATGTATCTAGATTGCTTCACCTGTGAGAAAGGGTAAGTATTTCCCTTGAAGGCGAACATATGACTAAGTGAAACGAAGTGGTTGTCTTATATGACGAGGAATGTCTGAATATAGCTTTACATGTATCTGTACGGTTGAGTATAGTATCCCCAGAACAAAGAGTAAGTGCATCTAGTGAGGCAAATTAATATCCCTCATAATGAAGGATGAACGTCTCTAGATTACATCATATGCGAGGCGGAGTAAGTATTCCACATGACGAAGAGTAAATGGGAAAACTTCAGGAGTAGAACGGAGTATTTGGGTCATCGTTTAATAATTCTGTATCTTTTGTTAAAGTTATAAGTGCTGAGAGAGAATATGCTCAGGGCAAGCGGGGAGGTCCTCGGTAAGAGACCCCCATATCTGTAAAATTTCCTTCCAAAAGATACCTAAATTTCTGTGTTTTGATACTTCAAATAGTCCAGTTTTTGTTAAGGTCCAAATCTTATCTCCTCCAAAGTTGTCTATATCATCTATTAATAGTTTTTTTCCAATCTGAATGATTGTTGACATCCAGACATTTGTTTTATCCATATTAGTTTTAAAGCTGTACTGTAAGAAAAAATACAAATACCTAACAAATTATTATTAATTTTCCAGGTTCCTCGCCCACGTACTTGTTTTATAAATTCTAAATCAATACTAACAGGTGAATGATCAGATTTGTAGACAATATCCATATCTGCTTTTTGAATGTAGTGTTGTAAATCGGATGATACTAAGAAATAATCTAAGCGACTTTTTTTACCATTAGGGCCAAACCAAGTGTACTTTCGTACATCACCATTCAATTCCCTCCGAACATCAATTAAATCTAGTTCCTGCATCAAGCCATAGATTGTATATTTAGCTTTGGTATTATTACTAATACGTTAACTAACAGTATCAACATAATAATCTAAAGCGACATATCAATCCCCTCCAATAGTTATAGTATCGTTTACAATACCCTCTATCTTATTTTGTAAATTTTTTTAAAAAAATCTGGAGAGTCATCATTTGGACCATATAACCCACACAGAGTTGATTAAGTATCATGCACTCTCATTGTCAAGAGTAAATAGTTTCCATTTGGATCTTTGTTTTCACTTTCAATTTAAAAATAAAACGAGGTATTTAGAGATATAGCAACTCACCTACTATTAGAAGTAAAAGAAGCAAAAACAATATAACCTCCCCATTCATTTCTCCACAGTTTTTCCGGTTTTGAATCGCTACGTGTGTCAACCAAAATAGAGATATCATATTTGGATCGACATCGATGGAAAAGGCCCGCCTTTTAACTGTATCACTTGTTATCTTTTACTTATACAGATCTATAACAGTTGAGCACTCTGCAAGCTGTTGCCAAATTGTCACCCTATAACAAAGGAATTGATTTTATAATCAATCCACTTATGTGTTACTGTCCTTCTTCGTTACGTAAGCACTCTCGGTGATAGATTTAAGATTTTTCTATGAAACGTACTTTAAATGTATGTAGCTATTTTTTTCCAATGAAAATTGGCCACAGTGGGCAGCATCTTATACGAAAATAACAATATTAGGACATAATCGATATCTGTCAACTCAGTAAATATTGTGGTAATTGTAAATATCTGAAACAAACATATATTAATATTTCTCTCCTTTCTTGATGAAAATGAAGTTAGTGAAGCTCATTAGATAAAGAAGGATCTTGCGTCGTGGATTTAATTAGCCCAAAGACTACGCTTCGTTTCACATTCACAGAAATTCTACCTCTGATTGGTCATTGTCGGTTAAAGATAATAAAATGATGCTTGCACCCATAACCCTATCGTCGTACTCCTACAATCGATTGTGCTATACTTATCGACGCACAGTAAGTGTACCGCAGTCGACTCTGGGTCAATATAAAGCTTTAAATTCTAATAGATGCAGTTGAAAACAATATTAGGACAAGGAATGTCACAAAAAGATACATATTTAACAGTGCTAGATTATTGACAAATGTACTACTCAAACTGATACCATCAGGGACATACTGTGGTTATCATAATAAAAATAGCAAAGACATAATTTAGTGCAATAAAAATCAACAAAAAAATAAATTATTTAAATAGCATACTAGACATACATAGGTTATTGAAAACAATATCATAGATTTGAACGGTTAATTATTGATAAATATCATAGACGTACGGTATTATAATAAACACCTAAGACTTGCATGAAAACAACAGAAGCGAGTATTGAAGTATTCACAAAACCGTAATTTGAACTCAAAATCAATATATCCTTCTTATAATTAATCGACGACACTGTCCTGTACTTGANTGAACTCAAAATCAATATATCCTTCTTATAATTAATCGACGACACTATCGTGTACTTGTAGGTCATATCCAAGTTAGATCAAGTCATCCGAGCGGGAACACGATAGCGACAACAAAACCACTACATCATTGGCCTCACTATGGCACAAGACACACTGATTAGTAACATCATTGGCCTCACTATGGCACAAGGCACACTGATAAGTAACATCATTGGCCTCACTATGTCACAAGGCACACTTTTAGTAACATCATTGGCCTCACTATGGCACAAGGCACACTGATTAGTTAAATCATTGGCCTCACTATGGCACAAGGAAATTAGAAATCAAATATTGAAATAAGATCACGATGATAGACATTAAACGTACCAATATCTTCAACAGCCTGAATATCAGGAACGGAAATCGTGACCTATAACTCATTGCAAAATTTATTTTTGTGAACCTGATAGACAAGGGATATATATAGGGTATTCAAATAACTAATACATAGGCCATATGATACGTAATACCTCATAGACTCCTTTATATAAATATAACAAATACCTAATACATAGGCCATAGGATATTTAATACCTGATAGACTCTTCTATATAAATAAAATAAATAAATATTACATAGGCCATAGGATATTTAATACCTGATAGACTCCTCTATATACATATAGTTACCGAAAATTTGACAACCTAAACTTGTCCACACTGTTGGAATTACTTCTTTGCCCCATATATATAGTTACCCATATACCACTCTGTATATATATAGTTACCCATGGACCCCATCTGTATATATATAGTTACCCATAGACTCCTCTTGATATATTTAATTACTATTATTATTTAATTTTTATATTATGATATAATATAAATACATATCAATATTGAACAATTAAAACATTTGTAATCGATATAAATTTTATTTTTACAGATATGAGGCGGATCCCGACTCAATTATTGGCTGAAGTGATATTGTCAACAACACAGTGATAATAAATACAGGACAATAATAAATGTGTACTTGTCTTTTACTTCATTAACATTAATTCACTCGAATATCAAGTACATCCCAGGGTGGTTTAAGGATCTCCGTACCACTGCCAAAACTGTATGTATTCGAGACTGTTTTTTCGGGTATGACTAAAGCCTAAATAAATTATTTCTGGAAAGAAAACCAATTACTTGGTGGTCTTTTATGAAACACTATAAAGATGAAATAAACAACATAATCAGTGTTTTGAGTGCAAAACAAACTGCGGGGAGTCTAAGAGCTGGTATAGTTAACAATATTACACTGTGTTCTATTGTGACTAAGGAACCTGTTTAGGACCTCATCGGAAGTAATGCTTTAGTTGTCTAAGAGCTGGCACGCACAGTTTCGTATTTTTCTACCGCAGGTATAACTAACACCAATATAAAATATTATCCAATAAGTTTAGTTGATATATTTAAATATTAATTATTGTATTAATGCATATATTTTAAAAGATTGGTATTAGGAAGAACTCATTACTATATACTAAAAGGGCTGGAATAATTCCGAGTTATAAAATTTTCGAACGAAACTCGGGTGTTCCGAAGAGCTACGGGAACTTAGAAAATGTCTGTGAAGTTGCTTGGTTTGATTATTCAAATGACCATTGGTTTTGATGGCCAAAAAGAAGGACCATGGTGAGCTTATGCCATACCGCAGCGTCCGGCGTCCGTCAACTTTACACTACTAGTCATGAACCACTGAGCGGATTTTAACAAAATTTAGTCTGAAGCATCCTAGGGAAACCAATTTTGTATAAACCGTGGGTCTAGTCCCCTAGGGGCCTGAGGGGTGGGGCCCAATAGGAAAACATGGCAAATTATTCTTTAAAATCCTTTTTCTTCTGTAGGAATGAAAGGATTTGGTCCATATTTGATATGAAGCATCATTGGGTAAAGGGGAACCAATTTTGTATAAACGGTGTGTCTTACCCTCCTGGAGGCAGAGAGGCGGGCCTCAATATGGGAAATAGAGGTAAAACCTTTAAAATCCTTCTTCTACCATCGGGATTAAGGGATTTTATCCTAATTTAGTCTGGAGCATCCTTGGGCAAAAGGGACTCAATTTCGTATAAACAGCGAGTGTGGCCCCCCTGGGGCCAGAAGGAAGGGGCCCAATAGGGAAATAGGGAATAATCTTCAAAATACTTCTCTTCCGTAGGAATGACAGGATTTTGTCCAAATTTGATATGAAGCATCATTGGGTAAACGGGAACCAATTTTATATAAACGGTGTGTCTCACCCTCCTGGAGGCAGAGAGGCGGGGCTCAATATGGGAAATAGAGGTTAAACCTTTAAAATTCTTCTTCGACCATCGGGATTAAGGGATTTTATCCTTATTTAGTCTGTAGCACCCTTGGGCCAAGGGGACTTAATTTTGTATAATTGGTGGGTATGACCCCCCTAGGGGCATAAGGCCGGGGCTCTGTTTGAAGTTTGTTCTCGCTATATCTCAAGTACTGGATGGATCTTTCTGAAATTTCATATCTACTTACAGCACCTACCATGGAGGTCCTCTGGGCCTCTTGTTTGAAGATGAAATTGTCTATTTTGCTCTTTATTGGGCCCATCTTATGCCACGCCCTTCTAGGTTGTAGAAACTTGACTGATACAAAATATGGTCACCTTATTGCCTCAACCATTTTTACCGTATATTGTAACAATTTATATGGTGACAGGCCCTTCTAGAAAGTAGTCTTTTATGAGTTAAAATTTCCCAATTCCCCCTTATTGGCCCAGCCACTCAAACCTAAGGTGGCCACATCCTAAAAATATAAAAGGCCAACAATACATTGTTTTGTGCCTACCCAAAACTTTTTTGCCAATTGTGTAAAGGAGGAACAGTTCAAGTCAAGAACACTCTCCTTTCTTTGTATAGGCTAAATAAAAATAAATGAAAAATTGCATTTATTACCTATCTATACCTATCCGTATTTTTTTCAAACATTTAACAGGAAACAAACACCTTTTGTTGTATATAGAGGATACTCATACCCAATAATTGATGACGCTTTATGAGGTAAATCAAATAGTGTAAGTTTATATGCAGTATGTTATCAGCAAGTTTCAGCAATTAGATGATATATAACTGAAACTAGTCATGAGAGATACTTCATATACATAGCTTATTAAAGAAATACATAATGTAGTGTACAGAAAATGTAAAGATAGGATTATGTATACACAGCATATAAAGGTACTATACAGAATATATGAAGTACAGATATATTTCATTCGTTATAAACTCTGTACACAACTCTATATGCTCTGTTTAACACTCTTTATATCACTCTGTTTACTACTCTCTGAATACTATGTATATGACTTTCTATATACTCTGTATTATATGATGCTTGTGTACTCTGCATACCACTATTTATATACTCTGTATACTATGTATACCACTCCTAAAATAGCCTGAATACCACTCGATATACAACTCACTTTTTACTCTGTGATAGTAAATATATCTGTATGTAAAGTCTGAAACAATAATAAAAGTTCTTCATAATGTATGTGAAAACAAGATAATTAATTATTATGTTTTTCTAACATGTCGGTGATAATAAATATAATTAAATCCACATGTATAATCATGCAGTTTTAACAATATGTAATTTTTCTGTTACATGTCTGTGAAAGTTAACACAAATTTATAACCAGTCTGAAGCAATGATTAAAACTTCATAGCCTGTCTGTAATGGTTAATACAGGTGTAATTATTGACACTGAAGATGGGTCTGAAACAACGTTAGTGCGTACATATGTACATGCACTGCTCATGATCTGTGAAAGTAAGTTCTTGTGCATTACCAATCGGAAACAATAAATAAATGACCATAACCTAAAGTAAATTTGCAAACGCTCTAAAACTGAAGCAGAAATCATGTTCCTAAATCTAGCATACGTGTAGTCGGAACTTGGAATTGAATTTCCATTTTTTTCACTTCCATCGGAACTCTCCTTCTTTGACAACTTCAGTTCCGTCTAACCAGTAATTCTCCGGAAAAATGGTTCCTGAAAACAAATTGTAAACCATTCATGTTTTATTTTGAAATACCTAAGTTGGTTTTAATCTACTTTAAAATCTACTTTTAATCTATCTTACATGTTGAAGTTCTTCCTTATGGAAAACACACTGTTATCAAGATATGTATAAATGTAAGATATTGAAACCGTGAAATCAGAAACTACTCTTCAGTATTCACACGTGCAGGATGAACGTATAAATTAATTAATCACAATTAAGGCAAAACATGGTTGAGAAAATGACAAGTTCTTTTTATGGTCATTCCTGTTGTTTAACAGTACGATTTGGCTCCCTTATACTGCGTATGATAATATAGGCCGTAAACAATGAAAAATCGAAGAAAAATTACAATTAATTGACGATTATTCTCATTAGAATCTATTGACTATCTATGATTTAATTGAACGATCCTATGGTAATTAAAAGAAACAATATATTTACCTTTTTACTCTTGACCATCGACTTGTCTATCTAGAATGCCTGTAGTCAACTGGAATTTAAAGTTATTAGTTAACATTACAATGTATTGGCTACTATTTGTATGTCCCGATGACCACTGATAATAACCCTGAACGCTCATAGTTTCACTATTTATCCATACCTGCGGTGTCAATCTGCTTCAATATGTTGACCCGGTACGTCTCCTCTTCCGCGGACTCGACCACAGCTAGGTCGCCTCCTACTACACCACAATATTTCTACGGCGAGAACGTACTTAATTATACATATAAGTTCATATCAGGAATGATATTATAGTATCTCATTTATGGTTTAAATGCTTAAATTTTTGCAAATACTTTCCTCGTCGGGAAAAAAGAACTTTTTTCTTTTTTCTCAACCTCAATACTGAAAACAATAATATACAACAATCTATAAGCTCTACCTGTCGTTTCGTGTAGGTATTTTACTAGTAACATACAGTATATGTGAATGTATTGTGTAGTATAAAACGATACAGTACAATGCCAATTAGTTTATGAAAGTGTCACATGTCAATTTTGCTTAAAATACATACATACAAGCATGATCTAAAATATACAAACAATATTTGATTGACACCCAGCCTACTGAGGCTGACAAGACACTATAGGTATTCATTAATACGACGTAATTTATCGATACTAAAAATATTACTAAAAATAAGTTCAGAGATACTAAAAAAGGGTGATTTTATTGTGTAGTTGTACCTGTTTAGGACATATTATTCAGGAAAATTCATTATAACTGTTTATAGCTTCCAACACAATATTCATTTCAAAATGTGATTACCATAATGCATGAACATGTAAATGCATGAAAAATGGTATACTTCAAAGATGTCTAATATCAAAATTGTATATCTGTGTATTATTTCCATATATTTACCTTTTCCCTGCCTAAGGTTCACAAAAAAACATTTCTTTATTCCCTTTTCATAATAATGAAACGTCTACACAATTTATAACTACGTTAAAATAATTTTCAATACTTTTCATATTTTGTATTTCCGGTTTGCATACACAAAAAATAAAACTTACCTTAGCTTCTATCCATGTTGAGTTCAGTCCTACCACCAGGTAACAGGAACCTCCATGGAGAGTTAACCCGTACGGACAGACACTAAAGGCACCTACACAGAGATTAACATCAGAAACATTCACTTAACTGTCCCAACCTCAAACCCTTCATTTCCTCTGACTCATCAGTTGTAACAATCATGTTAATTATACAAAAGTATATAAACTTACAATTAAAGACAATAGTATATGTGTTTAAAAGAAGTGTATAAACATTTGTCTGAAATATCTTCACGCTTCAATTTGTGTACATGAAATGAATTTACTAAGGTTTGTGATTTTTGTATTGAGCACTGATACAACTGACCAGAATTTGGTCTTTTGTGATATATAAAGTGTAAAAACACCTAAAAAAATATCCTCCCCGTAAAAATAACCAGATATGCGTTTTACTCCTTGTAGAACTGTATTTAACAACAACCCAAAACCTTCCCGAAGAATACCTACGGTTAATACCTATTTTCTGCAAAACTAAAATTCGAATCTGCGTCTAAAATACTCCAAGGAATTGCCATTGCAGCCAACTAAGAATTAAGGAATTAACTCTTTGCGCAATGTTGAACAATAACAAAAAACACCAAAGTGTCCACGAAACATCGAACACAAAATCGATCAAACAAGGGTAAAATATGTACAAAGGAAATATTTACATGGAAACACGAAAAAGTAGAAAGAGAATAAAACCAGGAGGGTTAAGGTTCATATAGTCCAATTATAGTAATTTTTCATCCTTAACCATATTTTCAGACTAAACGTGTTAATATTTGCATCAATAATACTCACATAAATCCAGACCAATACAACCAATATAAAAGTTACAATTATAACAAGATAAAATATTTATTACCAACAAACAAAGCGACAAAAAATTATCTCATAGTAACAATTGTGATAGTAACATGAATATTTACCAACGAAAAGGGTGGACAATAGAACTGCTAGAGTCAACATTATTGACTTAGTTTCTCTGTGTAAATTTAAAAGGTCGACCGATTGATAAGGATATAGCTTGTCTGTGTGCGTGATAAAGAATTGGATGCATGTCATTTAGGTCAACCTGTCCAATAACTGGTCTATATAAAGGGAGAAATGACGTCGATTCGTCATTTGCTATTGACTAGCGAATTGAAAAATAATATAAAATAATTCCGTTACAAATTGCTCTGAAGAAATATTTTGAATTGTTTCTTGTTTGAAAATTAAGTGTATTAGTATAAAAATGCGATTCGGAAATTAAAATGTGTTTTACTTCGGAAGTAGTAATTCAGCGATACGGACAATACCGGTTTAATGTTTTCTGATTGGTTGTAAATATGTTATATAAACAATTCGAGAAGCGAAGTGTTGACCTTACAATCTAGTACTGATAAGAAACCACTATTGATAAGGACGAGTACGATCTTACACTTCCTAACCAGACGGTCAACATGAAGATCATTGCCCTCGTCTTCGTTCTATGTGCAGGGTTACAAGGTAGGGGATTAAATTGGATTAATAGGGGACATTTTTTTGCTTGAGCTTTCCATTTGGCTTACAGTATTTCCCAGGTCTCTAACGGTTAAATGTATTTATTGTTGTTGTTGTGTTTCCAAAAGACCAATTGAAAACATTTCTGTTTATTTAAGCACATGCACGAGCTACATCAATAAAGCAGAGATATGCTACTGATATATCGCTGTTGATTGAAATTTGGCACAGCCTAGTGTTAATGAACATATATAATTGCTTATATCTTGGCTTTTATTCCATTCGGCTTCTTCTCGAGATTTGAATATATAGAGACCTCCGGGTAAATTAAAAAAGCAAGGGACAGGTGTTCTGGAAATTTCGTTGCTTTAAGTGCCATCTGTCTCCCATATGCAAGACTCCTGACATTGTATAGTGGTGTATGTGATACATTCGTCCTGGAGCAAGTAGCTTCATGTAATGTCCATTTGCACAAGTAGCAATATCATCAGTAGAAAATAAAGTAACGAAACGGGATTGGTATAAGTACTGAGCACTTGTTCCCGAGTCGTTGCTGATGATGTATTGAATATAACATGTTTTGTTTATTACCACAAATAAATTAGGTTTAAATTAAATAAAGTAAATACATCTGTAAAAGATGAAGGTGAGACAGGTTGATCAAGTCGTTTACTGCAAATAATATAGTTTTGCACACGTTGACAACCTTGTCTGTAAGCCTCAATGAATTCTTATTAAGCTATTTGAAAATGTATATATACCCTTCAATTATCCTTCTACCCTTATTAAGTAGAAATACGGTAGAGCTTTAGTCATTTAATTTTGTTTCTGCCACATCTACGTCTGTAAGACACACGTATCAAAATTTGATTCTAAATTTACGATCTTAGGCGATTCCTAAATGGAATACTAAACCACTTTATAAGTCCTCAAATCTCAGTGTAATTTAAACAAAATGAGACAAAATAAACTTAACTCAAGCTACAAAAATGTAATTACATTGATCCATGAAGGTTCGCGAGGAGGGTGTCCGATTAAGTTTGAAAAGCATGGCGAAAGCTGTTATAAAGTGATGGTTGAACCTGTGTCCTGGATCGATGCCAAGGTATGTACATATCAGTTATAACCTAATAACCATGTCCTTGTTTTATATATATATATTACTAAATTTGAAAATGTATTTATATTTATCAATATATAAAAAAAAAATAGGTTTTCATAACTACAAATGTATAACCTTTACTTCATTCATGATTTGGCAGAAATCGCAAATTTTGCATCAATTTTGGCCAAATGTAGATGATTTTATCATTTTTTTTGACACTGTAAGATATATTTCTTTCATTCTACTGTTCACTTTAAGTTACCACAGAACAGAAACGTAAACTCCAGAACAATGTTCATATAGTTTATGTCGATGAGTATACTTGGAAAGGCGTGTACATATTGTTTATGTCGATGAGTATGCTTGGATAGGCGTGTACATATACTTTATGTCGATGAGTATACTTGGAAAGGCGTGTACATATAGTTCATGTCGATGAGTATACTTGGAAAGGTGTGTACATATAGTTTATGTCTAAGAGTATACTTGGAAAGACGTGTACATATAGTTTGAAATATCATATACTCGGTGCAATCATGTTAAATGTCTGGTCGTCTGTCGTATCAACGGGAAACCGTATATTTCAAGTAAAGGATCTCGTACTTCTGCCAAGACTGGAACTAAGTATTGGGCACTGTTTTCAGGCATGATTATAGCTTTGATAAATCATTTCTGGAAAGAAACCATACCTTGCGGTACTTTTTATCAGTTGTCAATGCTCACATGCTGTCATAGGTCTTATCTAATAAATTATTTAATCATAGGTCTGATGTAATAAGCTATATATATCATACGTCCTATATATTAAATAGGTTATCGAGATATTAACTTGTATTTCAGCAATACTGTCAAGTTTTTGGTGGAGACTTAGTAAAGATAGAAACACAGGAAGAGGAAACAATGCTGGAAACAGTGTTAAATGGAATACATATTAACAGTAGGTATACCTTAATATCTTTCCCGTGTTAACTGAGGTACATGTTAACAGTAGATTAACCTTAATATATTCCCCGTGTTAACTGAGGAACATAATAACAATAGGTATACCTTAATACCTTCCCCGTGTTAACTGAGGTACATAATAGCACTAGATGTACCTCAATACCTTCCCCGCATTAATTGAGCTCCTAATAACAGTGGGTATACCTTAATACCTTCCCTGTGTTAACTGAGGTATATAATAACAGTAGGTTTACCTCAATACCTTCCTCGTGTTAACTGAGGTACATAATAACAGTAGGTATACCTTACTGCCTTCCCTGTGTTAACTGAGATACCTAATAACAGTAGGTATACCTTACTTCCTTCCCTGTGTTAACTGAGGTACCTAATAACAGTAGGTATACCTCAATACCTTCCTCGTGTTAACTGAGGTACATAATACAGTAGGTATATCTTAATACCTTTCCCGTTTTAATTGACGTACCGAATAAAAGTAGGTATACCTTAATACATTCCCTGTATTAATTGAGGTACATAATAACAGTAGGTATACCTTACTGCCTTCCCTGTGTTAACTGAGGTATATAATAACAGTAGGTATACCTTACTGCCTTCCCAGTGTTAACTGAGGTACCTAATAACAGTAGGTATACCTTAATACCTTCCCTGTGTTAACTGAGGTACATAATAGCAGTAGGTATACCTTAATACCCTCCCCGTGTTAACTGAGGTAAATAATAGCAGTAGGTATACCTTAATACCCTCCCCGTGTTAACTGAGGTATACAATAACAGCAGGTATACCTTAATGCCTTCCCTGTGTTAACTGAGGTACCTAATAACAGTAGGTATACCTTAATACCTTCCCTGTGTTAACTGAGGTACATAATAGCAGTAGGTATACCTTAATACCCTCCCCGTGTTAACTGAGGTACATAATAGCAGTAGGTATACCTTAATACCTTCCCCGTGTTAACTGAGGTACATAATAACAGTAGGTATACATTAATACCTTCCCCGTGTTAACTGTGGTATATAATAACAGTAGGTATACCTTAATACCTTCCCCGTGTTAACCGAGGTATATAATAACAGTAGGTAAACTGAGGTACAAAATAAGTGTATATATACCTCAATACCTTCCTCGTGTTAACTGAGGTACATAATAGCAGTAGGTATACCTTAATCCCTTCCCCGTGTTAACTGAGGTAGATAATAACAGTAGGTATAACTTAATACCTTCCCCGTGTTAGCTGAGGTACATAATAACAGTAGATATACCTTAATACCTTCCCCGTGTTAACTGAGGTACATAATAACAATAGGTATACATAAATACCTTCCCTGTGTTAACTGAGGTATATAATAACAGTAGGTATACCTTAATGCCTTCCCCGTGTTACCTGTGGTATATAATAACAGTAGGTAAACTGAGGTACAAAATAAGTGTATATATACCTCAATACCTTCCTCGTGTTAACTGAGGTACATAATAACAGTAGGTATACCTTCAATGTTTTGTGTTTTTTTCGAACTTTTCACGCTTTGTGAAATCTTATATAAAACATTCTTCTCAATATCTTATTTGTAAAACCATAGGGAACTATTAATGGAAAGAAAATAGTACGAAATATATTTATATCTGATTTTAAACGCTATTTCTTGCCAATGGTACGTAAGTCCCCGACAACAAGAATACTGTCCAAAGATAAAAGTCCTAGGACACTCAATTCAAGATCATGAACATTTTACACTTTAGTCTAAATTTTAATGTTTTCGATCGTCGACACTATATTTCAACATAAAGATTGAAAAGGAATATGGAATAAGTCGCAATCAAGGATCCATTATTATGTATTTAAGAAATCAGAAATTAAAAACACTGTTTTTTCTGCTAAATTAAATAAAGAAAAGCAAAACAGAAGCAAGCTAGTGGTAGCAGCATCGAATTTTGGCAGTTTATGTTGTCTTCTGTTTAGTTTTGACGTCTATTGTACCTAACCACTCGACGGGGAAATAATTTCTAATTTCAAATTTAGAGATAAAATGTATAAACAAGTAACTTCTTGTCTTGAATCAAAACCACGCAACATGTATACACTCTTTCCTTGAAGGGACTGCCCGAATAGAGAACTATTGGGTGGACGGGTCGGATTTGTTGGCTGAGGGGGAGTGGATGTGGGTGGGAACACCTGGTTACTCTCAGTACATCACCAGCTTCACGTAAGTATTATAAGCTGCCCAATCGTAAAATAACTTTAATCCGTCATCCCTGAAATTTCATAATGAACTATTCCATCCTTTATAATGTAAGAGTTCGAATGTATTTTCAGGGGTGAAAGAGTTAAGATCAGATAAGATCAGTTAATTGCACAGGCTATATATAGTGATCAGTCTATCTAACTAGCCAAGATAAATGTACGACCGAAGTACATGACTATACGATGATAATATGACATGTTATGCAAAGAAGTTCTCATTTTATTTCAACATTAATCAGACGCGGATTAATTTTCCCACAGTCTGCAATCATTGGGAAAATCAACATATGTGCGTGTATTATTATTGAAATAAAACCAGGATGGGGAAGGGATGGGACAAAATCAACGAAGGCCGCTAAGTTAATAATTTGTCCAACATTTTTGAATCCCGTGTAATATAATCAAATAATATACAAACATGTGTCGATCATATCTATTCATTTATGTAAACTTAAACGGTAATGTGTTTTCGTTTCTACATCAGTGCCCGTGCTCCTATAATATTATAGGTGTCCTAGATAATACATTTCAATAAGGCTGTTCTTTTGCGCGTGAACATTTATCACGCGAAGCTTTCAACTTTATGTCACAACAAGCTGAGGGTATTTATCTTTTTCTTGCCTTGTGGGCAGTTATCCCCTTTAGCATGTTAAACCTTGCTTTATTTGGAAAACATCAGATATATCTTGATTTATCGTCAATATACGCGAAATGATAAGAACTAAAGACGATGCGTTGTGCATGCTGCCTGAGCGTCATCTTTTACCCTGAACAAGTTTGGTATGACTGGTGAATGCTAGTATCACTGAAAATCTAACAAGCTTCATTTGAAGTAGCCATTTGGTTGATCAATTCGGCAAGTGATAAGCACTGATGTCGTTCTTTATACCAGACATTTATTTCAATCAATCACAAACATCGATTTATCGACATTCCTCGTCAACACATAAAATAAACACATGAAAGACTTACATATACTATTTCGAGTCACTTAATTGGAAAATCGGCAGAACGTTTGAACATAAGCTTGACATTTACAATTTCAATACAGGGGACTTTTGTGGAAGAATGTTGCTCGTAAATACATATGTTTATATGTTTAAATTACATAGTGCAATAAAGCATGGTGTTTACCTATGAAAAGTGTCATTACATCACAGACGTGGTATAATAATAGATAACATGAATACAGATTAAATTGGTACTTTCCGAAACAACACTACGTATAATATGATACCATCTTACTGATTGGAATATTAGATTTAACGTCATAGATCAACTTGATGATAGGAATTCTATACTAATGGTATGTACAGTACAGCATTGTCGTGTTAATGTTAAAAAGCGTGCATCGCTTAATATAAGTAACATAAACATAGAGAGGACATTTATCATGGAAAGGTTGTGAAGTGGTGCGCTCAACATTAACTCTGTAACAATATACAGTAAAACATATGAGAATCTAATAGATTGGAGCTAAACACCATACCTTTATATTTCAGTCACTGGGCACCAGGTCAGCCTGATAACAATAATAACGGAGAAGACTGTATGCTGATCAAATTCAACCTCAAACTATTTTGGAGTGACGAACGCTGCACGACTTCTGGAAGCTTCATCTGTGAGGCGGAGTAAGTATCCCACGTGATAAAGAGTGTATAAATATAAGACTATTTTATACCCAGGAGTGTAGGATAGGGAAATTTCACCCGAGAGGTTTTCAAATTTGATAATCAGGATGGTGGATTTTTCCTAACCTTCACACTGGGCATGAAAGAATACGTTTCTCTCATTCCAAGTACCAGTATAAGCTTAGCACCCATGCAAATGCGTTAGGACTGGCTACCATTTTTAAAATGCCCACTTTCCCCTCGACGAAAACGAATCTGTCAGCGAGATTTAGCCTACTCCATAATTGCAAACATAGCACAGAGGAAATAAAATCATCTTTATAACTTGAACGGTCAATATATTGTAAATGGTTTTATTTTCATAACGTCGCCTTTTCCTCATTGCAGCATCGGACTTTCCTAATTTGTGACGTCACGTCATTGTTGAGCAATTGTGACATCACGTCATGTAAAACAGGGTGTAAAATAGAAATTTCTTATACTCCTTTCTTACCCTGAACAGCTCTATCTTACAAACACAGAAATGATCGAATAAAGATTTGCCTACAAGGCGGAGAAATTATCCCAAATGATAAAGAATACAAGCCTCTAGATTGCTTCACCCGTGAGAAGGAGTAAGTATTTCCCTTGACGGTGAACATATGACTCATTATAACTTCATCAGTAAAATGGCGTGGTTGTCTTTTATGACGAGGAATGTATGAATATAGCTTTACATGTATCTGTGCGGTTGAGTAAGTATCCCCAGGACAAAGATTACGTGCATCTAGATAGGATCATTTGTGAGGCAAATTAAATATCTCTCTTGATGAAGGGTGAACGTCTCTAGATCATATGCGAGGCGGAGTAAGTATCCCACATGACGGAGAGTAAATGTTTACCATTAGGGCCAAACCAAGTGTACTTTCGTACATCACCATTTAATTCCCTCCAAACATCAATTAAATCTAGGTTCTCCATCAAGCCATGGATTGCATATTTAGCTTTGGTATTACTACGATGACAGTAACTAACAGTATCAACATAATAATCTAGGGCGACATTCCAATCCCCTCCAATAGTTATAGTATCGTTTGCAATACCCTCTATCTTATTTTGTAAATTTGTAAAAAAAAACTGGAGAGTCATCATTTGGACCATATATCCCGCACAGAGTTAATTTAGTATCCTGTACTCTCATTTTCAAGAGTAAATAGTTTCAATTTGGATCTTTGTATTCACTTTCAAGTTTAAAATCCAACGAGGTTTTTAGAAATCTATCAACTCCCCTACTATTAGAAGTAAAAACAAAACAAAAACAATGTCACCTCACCGTTCATTTCTCCACAGTGTTTCCGTTTTTGATTCGCTACGTGTGTCAACCAAAATAGAGATATCATATTTGGATCGACATCTATGGAAAAAATCCCGCCTTTTAACTGTATCACTTGCTATCTTTTACTTATACAGATCTATAACAGTTAAGCACTCTGCAAGCTGTTGCCAAATTGTCACCCTATAACAAAGGAATTGATTTTATAATCATTAACTTTTGTGTTACTGTCCTTCTTGGTTACGTAAGCACTTTCCGTAATAGATTTAAGATTTTTCTATGAAACGTACTTTAAATGTATGTAGCTATTTTTTTCCAATGAAAAATGGCCACAGAAGGCAGCATTTTATACGAAAATAACAATATTAGGAAATAATCGATATCTGTCAACTCAGTAAATATTGTGGTAATTGTAAATATAGGAAACAGGCAGATATTGAAATTTTCTCTCCTTTCTTGATGAAAATGAAGTAAGTGAAGCTCATTAGATAAAGAGGATCTTGCGTCGTGGATTTAATTAGCCCAAAGACTACGCTTCGTTTCACATTCACAGAAATTCTACCTCTGATTGGTCATTGTCGGTTAAAGATAATAAAGTGATGCTTGCACCTATAACCCTATCGTCGTACTCCTACAATCGATTGCGCTATACTTATCGACGCACAGTAAGTGTACCGCAGTCGACTCTGGGTATTCGACAATGTCGTCAATATAAAGCTTTAAATTCTAATAGATGCAGTTGAAAACAATATTAGGACAAGGAATGTCACAAAAAGATGCATATTTAACAGTGCTAGATTATTGACAAATGTACTACTCAAACTGATACCATCAGGGACATACTGTGGTTATCATAATAAAAATAGCAAAGACATAATTTAGTGCAATAAAAATCAACAAAAAAATAAATTATTTAAATAGCATACTAGACATACATAGGTTATTGAAAACAATATCATAGATTTGAACGGTTAATTATTGATAAATATCATAGACGTACGGTATTATAATAAACACCAGAAGCGAGTATTGAAGTATTCACAAAACCGTAATTTGAACTCAAAATCAATATATCCTTCTTATAATTAATTGACGACACTGTCGTGTACTTGTAGGTCATATCCAAGTTAGATCAAATCATCCGAGCGAGAACACGATAACGACAACAAAACCACAAGGCACACTGATTAGTAACATCATTGGCCTCACTATGGCACAAGGCACACTGATTAGTAACATCATTGGCCTCACTATGGCACAAGGCACACTGATTAGTAACATCATTGGCCTCACTATGGCACAAGGCACACTGATTAATAACATCATTGGCCTCACTATGGCACAAGGCACACTGATTAGTAACATCATTGGCCTCACTATGGCGCAAGGAAATTAGAAATCAAGTATTGAAATTAGATCACGATGACAGACATTAAACTTACCAATATCTTCATCAGCCTGCATATCAGGAACGGAAATCGAATAAATATAACAAATAACTAATACATAGGCCATAGAATATTTAATACCTCAACAAAAAAGGTCCTTCTGTATAGATTTACCACCTCTGTGTAGATACAGTGTATAATTACCCATAGGTTCTTCTGTTTAGATTTACCACCTCTGTACAGATATAGCTACCCATAGACCCTTCTGTATAAATTGAATATAGAAACACATAGGTCCTTCCTTATCAATTTATTATTATATAGAAACACATAGGTCCTTCCTTATCAATTTATTTTAATAAAGATTCCTTTGTATAGAATCCTCCTATATTCACTCAATGCAAACTTCTTGAATACATATCAATATTGAACAATTAAAACATTTGTAATCGATATAAATTTTGTTTTTACAGATATTCGGAGGATCCCGACTCAATTATTGGCTGAAGTGATATTGTCAACAACACAGTGATAATAAATACAGGACAATTATAAATGTGTACTTGTCTTTTACTTCATTAACATTATTTCACTCGAATATCAAGTGCATCCCAGGGTGGTTTAAGGGTCCCCGTACCACTGCCAAAACTGTATGTATTCGAGACTGTTTTATCGGGTAGGACTAAAGCCTTAATAAATCATTTCTGGAAAGAAAACAATAACTTGGTTGTCTTTTATGAAAATCTGTAAAGATGAAATAAACAACATAATCAACAAAAGTGTTTTGAGTGCAAAACAAACTGCGGGGCCAGACTGAAATTCGAACCATGGACTTTAGGTTGTTGGACATGAACTGTCACTGTAACCGATCGAGCTACTTAGTCAACGGAAGTGTACAAGTCCATAAGTGCTACAGTTGTATTCAAACGAAAGTTATAGGGAGATAACTGCATACAGAAAAACAGCAGTGCAGTGGGACAGGGATCCTAAAATAGAAAAAGTTCGTATCAGGATATATAGACTTGTTCAGTTTTGAGTTCATATTACAAAAAAAAACATGATGATTTATTACAATTTATATCCAGTACAGAGTGAAGATACTCTCAAACAGACTTTAAAAAAATCACGAGATTTGATGTCAATTAATTCTCACAGGGTAGTTATGTGGTTTATCCCATAACAAGTTAGAATTAACAAAATAATTTGGTTTATCCGATCGGAAGAAAATGTAATGTACAGTGAGATGTCATAACACAGGTATGGCGTCACAAAGAATTGTGACGTGATTCCATATAAAATAACGTCACAATGTGCAGTTATCCCAAAATATGAAATAACGTAGAAATGATGGAACATACAGCAGCTATGAGATACAAGTAAGTTCACCACGATTGTTGGCTGGTTATTGTGATCAAATTGTTTACAGACGTGACAATTAGATAAACATCACTAGTTGTTTCCTTCCGAAAGTTTATATAATTTCAAAAAATCTTCATTTATCTAAGCTTTTCCAGTTTCTGACCAGAGAGAAATCTCCTACAATAATAATAATAATTCGAGGTTCTTACGTAGGTCGTCTCAAAGCGGTTCACAAATTATAATCCGTGGTTATATGGCCTTTTCAACCAGCAAATAGTATGAAGGAACCACGAAATTATATTTAGTTAACAAACTAAAGATCTAAGTATCTTCAAACCAAGAAAGAAGGTACCCACGAACAGTTCATGTCATACATTATGAAACATGTCACTTTAATATCTTGTGTTAAATGAAAGATGTCAATCACATATTAATCATCCAGAACGGAAACAGTGCCTTAATGTCGATACCCGTTCGGTTTGAGTCAAGATGAGTCATTATTTAACGTTATTCCTTACAAATAAAACTAATGTGTTATTAACACTTGGATACTCAATATTGACACATTTTCGTAGATTATATGATGCTCAGTGACAAATTGACTTGTCTTTTACCGTTTTCAATCGAGTTTCTATCGTCTGGCTCTCCTTTAAACATAACGCACAAGAACTCTTCTTGTAATATTGCAGTTGCAATAATACATTAAATTTGTATTGCACAATAGTCAAATACCTGTTGTCATTAAAGTATCCCCAAACATGGCATGTTGTCTGTTCCTCATGTTAACAGGGGGTGCACATCAAGTATAATCATTGGTTATATGGTAAAATGAAGTATAATCATTGGTTGTATGGTAAAATGAAGTATAACCATTGGCTATATCGTATAATGAAGTATAACCATTGGCTATATGGTATGATGAAGTATAACCATTGGTTATATGGTATAATGAAGTAAAACCATTGGTTATATGGTATAATGAAGTATAACCATTGGTTATATGGTATAATGAAGTATAACCATTGGCTATATCGTATAATGAAGTATAACCATTGGCTATATGGTATGATGAAGTATAACCATTGGCTATATGGTATAATGAAGTAAAACCATTGGTTATATGGTATAATGAAGTATAACCATTGGGTATATGGTAAAATGAAGTATAACCATTGGTTATATGGTATAATGAGGTATAACCATTGGTTATATGGTATAATGAAGTAAAACCATTGGTTATATGGGATAATGAAGTATAACCATTGGTTATATGGTATAACGAAGTATAACCATTGGTTATATGGTATAATGAAGAATAACCATTGGGGATATGGTAAAATGAAGTATAACCATTGGGTATATGGTAAAATGAAGTATAACCATTGGTTATATGGTATTATGAAGTATAACCATTGGTTATATGGTATAATGAAGTATAATCATTGGTTATATGGTATAAAAAGGATGCATGTACAAAAACCATGGCAACGAAATTAAGACAATTACCTGCTAGTCAAACATGACGTCATATCAAGTCTGTGTCTGCTCTATCTCTCTCAAATATCGTTTTGAAAGAAAGAAAAAATAGATCGGAAAAAAAGTATGAGGGTTTTTTTGGACATGAAGCATTATGAAAAAACTGCAATCTGCTATGAAATAAGCCGTTCTTTCGGTTAGGCGGTCACAAATGCATCCTCTGGCAATGAGGAAGTGGTAAGGTGATGGTCAGATCCAACATTTAAAGGTATACTTGACACATTTAAGTCCAGAATTAAGACAGGATATTGTTGGCGCAATCAGGTTAAACTCTACGATACATTCTAGATAAAACGAGATCCGTTAATCAAGTTTATCCTCCATACATTCAGGTTAAGCACTTAAACAAAATCGCGATATTTTCGATATGTTGAGGAGCATAACTAAGACTTAAACTTAAATACAACGTCGTCTGGCACTAAGAGATATCATTGGTACAATTAGTTTTAGCTCGGAGATATATCTTAAAAACAGCGATGTCCAACACTTATTATTACAATCCCTATTTATTCCCGATACAGCGTTAGCCAGTTCCCCGATATATCGTCGATGGCATAACAATAAATGAATTCTGATAACATGAACACGCTTTATCCAATGAAAGCAGGTTGAGATGTAGATGTTTTTTATAATAACAGATGTGCTGAGTTGCCCTGACGGATTTGAGAGACATGGATACCGCTGTTACAAAGTCTTCGCCTTACACGTCAGCTGGATCGATGCTAAGGTAAGGCCAAAAAAGGAAACATGCAACAACTAACGGTAGAGTTATGTTAACATGATTGTTTGAATGTCATGAAGGTGGTTTAATTACATGTTCCTAACTATTATAGTGCGACTTCATATGTTTTACATTGTTTTATAAGTAATGATAATAAAACATTTTTTAAACATCACTGGAAATACAAAGCAAAGAAGCACCTGTTTAAACATTTATAAAACCAATGCAGAAATTCAAATAAAGTAAACATTTACTGTACAAAATGGTATTGGTATAAAAATATGGCATATGGTGAAGACTAAATCCTTATCTTAAAAATCTTTTTTTTTTATCTTTAAATTGTCATTTGATATGTATGGTCTGTTGGTATTAAGAAAGTAAAATGTTCTTATTAATTTTGGAAAAGAGCATTCGATTACTTCCGAAATGTTTTGGATGAAACAATGAGTTTAAATAGTTTAAGCGTAAACGTTAGAACATTTTAACTAAAGAGACGCTTGCAAAGTTCTAGTCAAAAATAAAGAACAGTCAATCGTCAAATAGAGATATGACTTTCCTTTTCAAAAGAAAGCTCACTATAAACATTAATATGTATGATTATTCCAGCAATACTGTCAGTTATACGGAGCCGACCTTGTGCAAATTGACTCTGCTTTAGAGGAGAGTATTGTTGAAGGAATCGTGAAGAGATTGCATGGTACAGCTATTATTTATTCCTTTTATACATTTCACCTTTTCATTTACCACGATACTTGTTACATACTTTAATCAGACACCGTCAAGTGAAATCGTCGATAAATTGACCTTGTTAATCCATTCTCAAATAACTACTAGTTTTATTTTGGAGTGATACATTTAACCAACGTCACATGACTTTAAAGTTATATATTTAACCCTTATCACATGACTTTAAAGTTATATATTTAACCCTTATCACATGACTCTGAAGTTATATATTTAACCCTTATCACATGACTTTGAAGTTATATATTTAACCCTTATCACATGACTTTAAAGTTATATATTTAACCCTTATCACATGACTTTGACGTAATAAAATGTCGTTTAGCAATCATCACATGACTTGGAAGTGGTGTAATTAGACATCATCACGTGACGTTGGAGTTATACAGTATAATCACACATCATAACAGGACTTCGAAGTGATACAATTTTAGAAACCATCACAGGACTTTAAAGTATTTCAATAAGACACCAATGACTTTGAGTAGAGAGGGGAAAAAGACATCATCATTTTCACGAGGAATTAATTAGCAGGATAAACAGGTTAAAGAACTAGTTTACAGTTACACTGCTTCAGTAACTGATAGAACTAACTAACAGAGAGTTTCGCGTGGTACTGCCTGCTTAGTCACTGGACCAACGTTCAGGTAAAAACAGGACAACTTCCCATATATTCAACAACATGTTTACGCCGTAAACATGTTGATAGCACTGCGCTGCCCCTTGGTCCGTTTTCATGAAACATATTCCGTGCTAAAGCAACTTAAATTGCTTAAATCATGTCAAACAATGAGAAATCAAAATAAATATTTACAACAGTATATAATTTTAAGTCTCTCCAAAATTGTTTTCCAAATCATGGACGAAATCCGAATTTTTCATCAATTAACAACCAGGGCCCGTATTCATGAAACCGTTCTCCTGCTCAAGCATAGTCAGTAGGGAAAACATCAGCAAACACCAGAAAGTTAATCTAACGTGTGACCTAAGGAATGAAAGTTTAACATATCCAACAGGACTCGGAGCGTGTCAAAACGTGCGAAAGCGCCCGGTACAGTACTACAGCTATGGTCTGTGGTTCATTCTGTAACCGAATAGAGGAAAGAAAAGTAGTCCCGTCTCCACCTGAATATCTGTCCAGTGACGAGGCAGGCAGTGCGCCCGCGAAACTGTCTCTTTAGTTGTTTTTAATCACTCTAGTAGTGTAGCAATAAATTTACTCTTACACACCGACATATTGCATTTACATATCATAGACTTTTGAATACTACCATTGTAAATTATTACATAACATAGAAGGGGTGGAAATTAATATTTTCGTATTACATTGAGGTATAATATGCATTTCTATTAGATATTATCACACGAATTTGAAGGTCATTTTGACATTATAGAAAATAATATACGAGTTGATTGTTTAAACAAAACTTTAATGTCTTCTGAGCTCTTTTAGACTTTGAGTGGTAAACTGAAAACTAAAAAAAAAAAAGATAAGCACAGCATGCAATTGATAAGGTTATGAAGTTTGAACTTTATATAATACGCAATACATTTAGAACAAGAATAAATAATTTCAAATCACACTTTTTAAACGTTTCTCTGAAACCACTGAATACGCATTCAAAAAATAATCCACGTGTTTTGATATTGAAACAGGAGCTGTTGGGGAGGAAGTTTACTGGACGGATGGGAGCGACCTTCTAACGGAGGGAGAATGGCGCTGGATTGGACAACCAGGAGAATCCCATTTAATTGATGGTTACACGTAAGACATGATTTTAATATTTATATATCATTATTATATTATTAACGGCGATACATCATGGCCAAGTGTATTTCTATTTCCATAAGCGTAAGTAAATAAATGTGCTAAAAAATGAAAGATCTTTCAATGGGAGGCAAAATAGTTTGTGAAGGCAATAGTTATACAGAATGTGGCATGAGCTATTTAAACGAACGTTGGCCATCGGTTTCTTAGGTAGTAGTGGACAAAAATATAGGACATTGATAACATTGTTTACCTTTTGTAAAAGTAAGATTTAGTTTCGGGATATTTTCTGGGCATTACGAACATATATTACAAAAAGAAATAGATCAAGGATACTTAGCAGCGCTATCATAATACAATTAGATTTGTTTTATTGTATGCATGCATGTTATAAAAGTCATATGTCTAATCATGTCGGCTATCAATGAAAATCACCTTTCCCAATTATATATATCTCACACCTTATAGGTGCAAAATGTTGTATTATACTAAACGGCTTTACATTGAGTTCATCTATATAGTTAAAAATGTGGCAGAATGCACCAATATTATAACAAGTGTTGTTGTTTTTCTCTAAAATGTGTTTTTTGTAAATAATCTCATGTGTTAACAAACGAAGAGTAATGTTTTGAAGAGTACAGTGCAATCAGTTACCATTATTCTGTTAATCTCGAAAGAGAAATCACTTTACACAAATATTGACATAAAGAATGTTTCTCTAATATACCGTATATAATATTTTTTTCAAATAACCATTTTATATAAAAAAAATTATAGAAGTTGCTTAATTATCGGCAAGAATAAAATTATGATTTTTTTAATGAACTTTGATAGAAATGCTGCTCAATGCAATTTATATTGTGTAAGGTTTTTTTGTATTCGTCTTTGATATCATATGCAGTGTTGACGTGCAGATGTAATTCCCGGAACAGCATAACGTCAACCAAATGTTTGCTCCTTACAGGCCGGAGAGGTAGCATTAAAATAACACAGATATCAATAGGTTATAATATCCCATAAACTCTTTTCACTTCTTAAAGTATATATGAGTTTTTCCCGTTCTTTTCTAATTCGCCCGACACTTGAAATTCGTGTTCTATGAATGCAAGTTTTGCTAATATTTGTTCGCAAATGCATAACATTACAAACGCGATAATTATCCCCTGACTTGCATATAATGTAACACTTTCAAGAAGCTGGAGTTGTGAGATCTTTGGAATTCTATTTTCTGACAGACATTGGCACCCTGGTCAGCCGGACAACGCCAACGCAGAAAACTGTCTGGAAATACGAGCCGCATTCGGATTTGATTGGAATGATCACCAATGCTACGATAAAAAGAATTTCATTTGCGAAGCTCCGTAAGTTGTCTCCCTTTGCTAACCATTAGGGTAATACATGGGACCTATATATATAAATGCACATGTGTTCTCATGCAAATCCAAATCAAATACCAGTCATTAGGAAAGCAGTTGGATATGTCGTTGTGTGTAAAAGATCGCAACGATAAAGATATAAATGATTTCAATCAAATTTATATCATTTGATAATTATTTCTGAGATTTTTTTTATCGTATGATATACTAAGTAAATAATTGAGCAAACTAACCTGTTTTGTCTAAAGATGAAGAAAAAAAATAAAACACCCTTAATTAGCTCTTATCTCTGAATATATACGACGTTATCTACGACGTTATCTTATTTTGAATTTTGATGTTATACTGTGCACTATTAGCATAGCGTTCAGTTAATGACAGCCAGATCCTAAAAAAATGAAAGATCTTTCAATGGGAAGCAAAATAATTTGTGAAGGCAATAGTTATACAGAATGTGGCATGAGATATTTAAACGAACGTTGGCCATCGGTTTCTTAGGTAGTAGTGGACACAAATATAGGACACTGACAACATTTGTTTACCTTTTGTAAAATGGGTTAACAAGTGCTTAAATAGTGATTAAAGAAAACGTTCAGTTTTATAAATACGTGGAACTATTTCTTTGCAACTTAACAAAATTCTGTACCTTGTAACTAAATATGAAGGAAAGAAATGATTTTTTAAAAGTATCCACGTTTGGCGCTATGGATTGTCTATGAACATGTATGATTAGGATTTGATATTAAGTTAATCAAAATCTTAGCTTCAATGTACCTTGATATGCAAAGTGCTTGTGTATATAATGGTTTTGTCACTGTGGTTCCTTATGGCGAAAGGTACTAGGCACGGTAGTATATTATCACCATGGTTGTAGAAAGTATTTATCAACGATCAATGGAAGAATTATGCAATTCAAACGCATCGCAAATGATAGAAGATGTTAACGTTACTTGTCCGACACAGGCTGACGATATTGCACTTTTGTCTTATACCAAGTGTAATCTAGATGTTTTGATGAATATATGTTACAGATATAGTTGTAAATGGAGGTTTAAGGACAACGCCTCAACAACAAATATTGTAGTTTTTAATTAATCTAATGGATCCTCACGTAACTGGCGTGTGGGTGAGAAGGAGTCTGAACTTACCACACATATTGGAACATTTTCTAGACCAATTTAAATTTGGTCGTCCAGTTATTGAAAATGTTCTTCACAAGTTTAGAAGTTTCTCGTTTTTAAATGGAGGGTTTATAAGGAAGTCGATAAACCCTCTCATTGGTCTGAAGCTGTTTCGCTGTGCAACTCTTCTGTGCAGTTTATTTGGCTCGGAATTGTAATTTTCATTAAGTGTGAAGGATTAGTCACGGCTTGAAATAATTCAACATTATTGTACCAAAATCATTCAGTGTTTTCCCTTCAGGACACGTTCTGACATGGCATTTGGTATGTTGGGGCTTACGTCACTGAAGGCGAAAGTAGTGCAGTCTAAACTTCAATTATATGGTTCTTTATGTCGTCTGAGATCTTCAGCTGCTGTAAAACGGCTATTTTTATTACGGTTGTACCAGAAACACCTGTGCGTTCATTAAAGTACCAAAGGTGTCATTTATGACATCTGGATCATTATTTTGAAATACGGTCTGGAAGAGTACTTTAACTCTTTCTTGGAAGAGGCTCCTTTCCCTTCCAAACAGTCCTGTATTTTTTTGGTTAAAAATGCTATTTATTCAAAAGAACAATCAGAATGGTATGAGACCCTCAACAATTATGACGATTTTTGTCGATTCCAATATTTACATGGAACACTTCTTTCGTCGTCTCTTTGGTTTCTGTGGAAACAGTTATTTTCTTTTCAATTTTATATTTGCAGTAGAGTAGCGAATTTGTGGTTAACAAGCCAAAACTGTGAGCTGTTATGTGCTAAATGTAAAACAATGTCTCAGGATGCTCCAGCTCATTGCTTCGGTTACCTTCTGTGACGAACTATTCACTAATGTTGTAAACAATTATCCGGTTGAGTTGTACGTCAAACTGGATAAATTAGATAGACAGGAAAGTGTTTGTATCCTGTTAGAGCACATTCCTGATAATATACGGGAACTATTCCCGGATGACGAGTGCTGCACTAGGTTTGCATACGAGTGCTGTCGTTTTTATGTCAAAGCTGCTGAATTCACTTTCCAGTAAATATGTATATATATGTATTTACATGACTTTGGACAATTCAAATTGAATTTGTTTCAATCATGTATATATTCTTTCCCCTTCTTATTTTTCCTGTTTCATGTATTTTTCCACATTGACGCCTTGACTTAGTACGATCAATATATGTCATTTATGACACCATTGATATGCCTGTAGTTCATTGATATCAACTTATTTCTAGTTCTGCGTCTACATATCGTTGCATTTTTGTATGTACTATTCATTTATGGAGGAATGAAGTTAAAGAAGAAGAAGTAGTTGTGATGTTAAGGGCAAAATAGCTGGAAACCTAAATTCTCTAAACTACCGTTGATACAGTTTATGTATTTCAAAATTTTAAGGAGTCCTAATTCATTTCAAATTAAATGTGTAAAGTGTGTTTCTTATGAACTTATGACCGTGTCGCTACTCAAAAGAGTGTAGCAATCAGGGTTACAGCAACCCCCTGGGACTAACTGTAATCCACCAGCAGAGTCTACCACCTTGTAAAAGGACCTATATTAAAAAGATATTGAAGTGCCGTGTTATGGTCCTTTTTTATTTACCTTACCTTTTCATCATTCTCTTAGCTAGTATCCAGGTAACTAGTAATCCAAAGCTTACACATTGTGAGTCACCAATAGTAGCAGGTCTGATAGTGTCTTCCTTATTCTATCACTCCAAGTGTAAACGTACCATCAGATAGCGAAAAACTGTATCAATAAAATAGAGCTACCTGCGAAAGAAAGTAACCAAGGATATATGATCAGCCGCTCCTGAACGGTCTGGGGAATATCAAATTAGCTCCAGTTCAGTTCAAGTTTATTGTGTTTTGTTTCTCATCTTCCGGCTCGTTATAATAATCCCTCCAGTCTCATCACTCTGAGTGTGTTCTCTCTGAGTGTCAACTATCGGACTCTCCACTCTCTATCTATAAATTCTACTTACAAATTCAGAAGGTATCTAACTATAATTTCTATTTGTCAACTATTAAATAAGGGTGGGACTTATCCTCATGAGATTGACAGCTAACAGGTGGTCAAATGTAAGCTTCAGTCTGTTTAATTACATTTAATGATTCACACCTCCCTTGCTCTTTTCACTATTATAAAGTTAGCTACCTGTCCTTTCATCATCAACACCAACAATCCTACATTCTCCCACGATAACACCTTGTCCTCAACAGTCTGTCTTTCATTCTTTAACTTTCATCTGACATCAATTCAATTTCTTTCTCTTACATCAATTCCGACAATTTCTCCCGCTTGTCATGTTTTTAATCATATAACAGATTGTCCACCAATTCTTCTATACCCTACTGTATGTACAATTCGTATCCTACGGACATACCTCCATTAGGATCCAGTGTTATATGGGATTTTATCGTTTATATTATTTCTTTGACCCACTACTGTATATAGATATATAGATAGAATAGATATTTAATTTTAAATAAGAATTCCATTTACTGGCCTTAATAAGGGGAATGTTTTATACAAGTTCTAAGCTTGTTAACCGATGTGTATGTATGTATTTTAAATGTTCACTTTTTTGTTGATTTCAGATACGGAACCGATCAGACTGAGATCATTGGTTAGATCACTGATGTTCACAGATCCAGTACAACACGGTTCTTCTTTGTATTTTATTGCTGTAAAACATGCAAATCAATTAAACCATATATATATATATATATGTAACCGTTACACATAGTGTGACGAAATCATTTTTTTGCCATTTTATTATTAGAACTCTACACAATTTTGTTTCAAATGAAGTCAATTCCGTCTTTGCGTATTGCAGAGTTATCTTCTCTTGTGAACTTGTGAAGGTATTGATTGTTACGTCATTGGTTTGTGTGATAAATTTACGTCGTTTTCTCACACAAACCAATGACGTAACTCTCACAAACAAATGACGTAACAATCAATACCTGCTCACAAGAGCAAATAACTCTGCAATACTCAAAAACGGAATAGCAGGGGAAGTGCACTTGTAGTATAGAACTCATGCCAATTCAGGGAAAGAACAGGACTGCTACATCCCACTACATGATCGTTTGAGGCGACTGATGTGCCCCCTCCTGTAGAATCCTCCCTGTCTACTGTTTAGGGGACGTTGAAGAAACCAAGAAAATACCTGCTGTATCCCACTGTATGTGTATTATAAAAGGCGACTGATGTGCACAATCGGGGTTTTTAACGTGTCTGCTACAAAGGGGACACAAAAGAGGCCAACATTGATCTGCTGTATTCATTGCCACACTTAGGATATTTTTCGTTTCCCATTTTTCCTGTCTTCTTTCTTTTCTATATACATTATTGTCATGCAGTGTCTCCCTAGGCAACCGTCCTTATATGATCCTGGCTGTTGTGTCTCCCTAGGCAACCGTCCTTATATGGTCCTGGCTGTTGTGTCTCCTAAGGCAACCGTCCTTATATGGTCCTGACTGTTGTGTCTCCCTAGGCAACCGTCCTTATATGGTCCTGGCTGTTGTGTCTCCCTAGGCAACCGTCCTTATATGGTCCTGGCTGTTGTGTCTCCCTAGGCAACCGTCCTTATATGGTCCTGACTGTTGTGTCTCCCTAGGCAACCGTCCTTATATGGTCCTGGCTGTTGTGTCTCCCTAGGCAACCGTCCTTATATGGTCCTGGCTGTTGTGTCTCCCTAGGCAACCGTCCTTATATGGTTCTGGCTGTTGCGAGGACGTTAAACTCCAAAGAAACAAACGAATCTCTTGTGTGTCCATATTTTTAATAAGCCTACCTCGATATGTAGCAATGGTTTTTAACGCGTCTTAAGGTATTTTATTTCTAATTTCCATCAATAATACACAAAATTCGGATAATCTTAATATTAATCAAAATATTATTCAAGGCCTATTGGTTAGGAATGAAATCCTACTGCTGTATTCATTTCGGTGAAATTGGACATGAGTAATCTCAGAAAAAAAAACAAATAAAATCGATGATTTATCATAACAAAAGAAGGTATCACGAACTCCAGACAATAAGAAACCACGCACTTCGTGTCAACTACAACGTCATGGAGAAGATGGAAAAATAATGGTCTAAACAAAACCACGGCTATTGAATAAACCTCCACTATCAGTCAATACACAGCTTCATCGAAGTGTGCACAAAACTACCAAGAACTCGGCAAATAGATATTATTATTATTGTATGTCATTTTCTCTTTGGCAAAAATTTTGCTGGTAAGTATAGGTGTTACAAAGCGACCCACAATCAATTTAATAAAACAATTTAGAAAAGTATACATCAAAACAATGTTTATTCCGAAAATGAATGAAATTGTGACTATTCAACACTTATGTGGCATTTTAATTATCTTTCCAATGGTTAAAAGTAATTGCCCATGAACTATGTTACCCTCTTGCTTGTTACAGTGTTAATCTGAATTTGCCATTAAACAGTAATGTTTTTATTTTTTACCATTACATTTTATGTGACGGGAAAGCCTAACAGAATTCGGGTACCATGAAATTTTCACATTAAAGAATATCTTAATGGATCAGTTTTCCAGTCTGTTGAATTGTAGAGAAGCTGTTTTGGAGATTTGAACAACACACTTCTCCGAGTGTCAAAATATTATTTTATTCTATTTTATATTTTAATTTCCGTGTAGGGCAGTCTGTTTTGATAGGAATATGAGTCTTTTTCTTACAATAGGTTGTTCGTAAATAATACTCCAAGCGATACCGCATGCAGAACTATCAATGGTTCATAATTTTACACAAATTAGAATCCTAGTTATTTTCTCAGAAAGAAATATAAAATTAGTTAAACTTATAGTACATGCGTCACATAGCAACCTCTGTAAAAAGGCACTGTCAAACAAAGCAGTATTAATTGTTACCACAAGATACGATAGCTGTTAGCATTACTCAATCAAACTGATATAAAAATAAAATATCTAACTTACGAAAGACTAAGATTTTAAAATGGTGGGCGCCACGATCCTACAGGAATCTGATATCTTACTACGACTACTTATAATGAGTTTTGGAGCTACAAAGCAGTCTCTTTAAAACAGGCCGTTACAGACATGGTCAGTAAAAAGACTTCCTCCCGTTCTAATCACTAGCAGCTGATAAAGCATCGATATGTCACACGATCAGTAATACATAGTAATGTCGAGCTGTAATAAAACAACTCATGTCTGTGAACAAAGCTCTTAAAACAGGAAATCACAAGCGATGTAATAAATAATGACACATTATTAAGTGAAATGGTTAAATTCAGTGCTATAAAGTATTATCTGATTATAAAATACGAATCACATGCGACAAAAAGATATATGGTTAACTTTTACCTCCCGGACAGAATTGCTCGTGAAGGAACACCTATTTTACCTGTTTGTCCATAGGTCTTTACGTCATTGACACATCGATCTGTGATCTACTAATGAACGTTACTAAAACCAGACGTGCCCGTCCGACGCAGATCACGTACAAACTTGCTACTGTTGTCGCAGAATATAAGACGCACTTTTCTTCTGACACCAAACACGTGTAACTGAAGTAGCCGGATAAAAAGCGCAGTTCTCTACTGATACAGAGTGTATAACTGTAGTACCAAGATATAATACGTGTATCTCTCCGGATACAGAGAGGGTGTATAACTGTAGTGGCAGAATAAAAGACGTGCCTCTCTCCTGATACAGAGGGTGTATGATTGTAGTGCCCGGATATAAGACGTGCCTCTCTCCTGACAGAGAGGGTGTAAAACTGTAGTACCAAGATATAAGACGTGTCTGTACGGATACAGAGGGTGTTTAACTGTAGTGCCCGGATATAAGGCGTGCCCGTCTCCTGACAGAGAGGGTGTAAAACTGTAGTACCAAGATAAAAGACGTGCCTCTATCCTGATACAGAGGGTGTATGACTGTAGTGCCCGGATATAAGACGTGCCTCTCTCCGGACAGAGAGGGTGTAAAACTGTAGTCCCAAGATAAAAGACGTGCCTCTCTCCTGATACAGAGGGTGTATAACTATAGTGCCCGGATATAAGGCATGCCTCTCTCCTGACAGAGAGGTTGTACAACTGTGGTACCCATATAAGTCGTGCCTCTCTACGGATACAGTGGGTGTGTAACTGTACGTAGTGCCCGGATATAAGACCTACCTCTCTCCTGACACGATGGATATGAGTTTATAATATATACTGCTCTGCTGATAGTGAAGGTATGTAACTCTCTGACACAGAGAATGTATAACTGTAGTGCCCGAATATAACACGTGCCTTTCTCCTGACACAAAGGTGTATATCTGTAGTGTCTGGATATAAGACGTGCCTTTCCCCTGACATAAGGAATGTATATCTGTATTGCAAGGATATAAGACGTGCTATCTGTAGTGCCTAGATATAAGACGTGCTTTTCTCCTAACCCAGAGGTGCATACCTGTGGGATCAAGTTATTACCTTGAAGATATAATATTGATCACACTAAAAGTTAAGGTAATATAATTCTGCTGTATATTTCAGCAGCATAATAAACATTTCTGAGACATCTAGGACTCTGTCTCATTCCCAATAATGATTGTAACGGCGGAGTTGGTGTACGTTTGCGTTCTGTGTGTGGCCGGGCTGGTAACTGTAACGGGAAATGGCGTTCTTGTATACCTCATGTGCTCTAAGCGAAGCCTTAGGAACGCTAGCAACTTCTATATGGCGTCCATGTCTATCGCCGACACTGGCGTCGGCCTGTTTGTCCCCGCCGCCATTGTTGTAACCATCATGGACATACCGCTACCAGTCGGCTGGGGTTATTTCTCCCCATATTTCGAACTCGCCACTCTGTCAGCCGGCATTTTCTCGTTCCTTCTTATCTCCTACGATCGGCATCTTGCTGTATCTAAGGCGTTGACGTACCATGCGACAAAACGGTCGGCGTTGACGTCATTGGCGGCGGTGTGGGTTTCAGCATTTATCTACAGTTTACGCATATTTATACAGTACGAAGTCGCCAAAATATTAAAACGGGATTTGCCTCCGTTGGACGGAGACGACGATAACATAACAGAAACTTCAAACGACGACGACGAAGTCGAAGGTGGATTTTGCAATGTATTAGTGGAGGAAGATTATAATGATTTAATCTTCAGATGTGTCGATTTTGTCATTCTTTTCATTATTCCTATAGTCTGTATGAGTTATTGGTATAAAGGAATAATAAGTAACCTATGGGCTGGGAACATTACAACTACGTCTCACGTGCGGAGGAAGAGGAGAGTAATCAAACTCCTCATCATCAATGTGGTGGTATTTTTCGTCTGTTGGATACCTTTTTATTTGTCCGATATCATCAGTGACACGCACGTGCTGGTGATGAGGCTAAAAGACCCCGAGTATGACGAGGAGGCTAGTTCAAAGGAGATCCGACTCTGTCTCATCTTCATTGCAATATCTCATAGTTATTTAAACCCGATCATCTTTTTATCTTTCCATGCTGATTTTAAAGCCGAATTGACGTCGACCGTCATCTGTAAATGCGCCTGGGCCAGGCGCACGCGCACTGTCGAACCGACGGATCAGACATTGCGCACTGCGGACCAGGCAGATGAGGGCCTACGCACTATAAGCTGAGAGGACTCTTAACTAAGTGAACCAATTAATCAGTACATGACAGTAGTGCTAATTACTGGCGTCTTATATGGAAGAATTGCAGCGAGGTAGACATTGCTAGGAAAACATTACAATTTGTGTAGGGCACGATTCTAGTTTTTCAATACATTTGTTTTTAAAAGTAAATGTGTCCTCATGACCCCCAACTCTGGAAGTCAGTCATTCAAAACAGTCCCGTATTGGGTTCATATGGGATATTCGTAAAAGAAATTGGAAATTTTTCACAAAATAAAATCTATCAAACTAAAAAAAAAATCAATCGTAAATAACCCTTTTTCATTTTGTTTGAGAAGTGATCGTGCGACATCAAATATTTCTATTCATTTGTTTTTAGTTAAGCGGCTACCAAATCGAACTGATTCCAAACAATGCAAACAACACAACAGTAATGCTACTCTGCAGGATGATGATATGTGAAAGCGTCGTTTAATTGATGTAAGAAGTCACAGAAAGTGATCGTGATCATAGACGTAGTGCTGGAGTTGTTTGTTTTTTTTGTTTTTTATTTAACGCCCTTTTAACAGCTAAGGTCATTTAAGGACGTGCCTTCGTGTGTGTTGTGTATCCTTGCATGTGCGTGTTTGTCCCGAAGACAGTGTAGGTTGTTATACATACATATTTGTGATAGTAAGGATCTAATGCCGACTTTATAGTGCTATCTCACTGGAATACCATGTCGAAGTCACCCAGCACAGCATTCCGCCCGGACACATTATTCTGACAACGGGTGAACCAGTTGTTGCCAGTACTCTCAATGCTGAACGTGAAGGGGGATAACAACTTCCATTTTTAAGGGCTTTGGTATGTCCCGGTATTCTGTGGAAACCATAAATTTAGTTTCAAAAAATCACTTTGTTAAAACAAACAGATATCGTCATTTTATAAGATAGTCCTATGTAGCAAATCCGCATTTCCACCTTTTGATGAGCGATATATCGTAAAACACATACAAGGTTTGATGAAGGAGGTAGAAACTTAGAAAGTCCTTGTAGATGGACATACGTTGTCGCGGTGTAAAATTATGTACTTAAGTGATTATATTTAAGAGTAAAAACATCCATAGATCATTCTTACATGTACTAACATTAAGGTAAATAATGTTTTTTGAGCATATTTACATCTATATTTAATGAAACACAAGCCAATTGAAATTACTCGGGGTTATCCTTGGTAAACCATTTCCTGAGTTTTGCCCTTGTGTACAAATTGTCTATTTCCTTTTTAATATTTGTCCACTCGGACAACGATGGTCGTTTTTATAGTAAACCGTTCAGTTTGTGCTACGTACTAGAACAATGGTCGTTTTAAAAAGTTGACTATTTTATTTGTATTACTTCGTAATATAATGAGTTTTCATGGTTAACGTACGACTTTGTGTCCCTCGTAAAAATAATGGTCGTTTAATTTAACATGTGCCATTTGTTGCTTTGTAATTTTTTCAAAATAAACGTTTTAGTTTGCGTCCAATTGATATTTATTGTTTGTCCCCATTAACAATGATGATTGTTTTCATTGGAAACCTCTACATTTGTTCCTGTTCATGAAAGTATATTCGTTGTTATGGTAAACGTTTTAATTTGTTTCCGTTCGTGAAAAAATATTTCTTGCTTTCGGAGTAAGCCGTTCACGGAGTGTAATTTGGCAGCAAGAGACGAGCGAGTGTCCACGGCCAGTTTCACTAACTTGCATGTTCGTATTCCCATGCCTAGTAATACTATATATGGTTATGGGGTAGGGATTTCAATCTTTTAAAAGTTGTGACCAAATGACTAAGACTTTCACACCCAACATTTATATTATTGTTGTGATGTTTTAAAAATAAAACCCAGGGACTAAGTATCTACGGGAGGGGCTGGACACTGGCGCCAACCCTAGTAGCATATGTGCATGTTGTGACCTACAGGCCAATTTTCCAACCAAAGGTCAGACAAGCCGACAGAGGTTCCATTCTTCGATTGGACGTGAAAAGGACCAAGTCACCTGCCCGACCACGTGGGTTTTCTCCGGCTACTTCTATTTTCTCCCTCATTATTGCCCCCTTCGCACTCCAAACCGGGCTAACAACAGTGGTGAATATTAGTTAGAACCTGTTTTATAATTATTGTAAGATAACAAGGCGTTATTTCTCCTTCTGAAAGTCGTTAATTCCACTCATGTAGACCATTCACCATCAGGTTAAAAAGGATCAATTTAATAAAATCGCTTTTGTGAAACGAGAACAGTTCCTATTCCGTATATGGCATTTGCGAGGATGTCCCTACCCAACATTAGACAAGACAGCATTTGTTCACTATACAATAAACGTTTTACACCCAATGAGTTACCAACACTTCAGTACCGACCACAGCACTGCCTGACATCGGGCATTACATTAACATCACGTCAATATTCTCCCTTGAAGTTGTATTGAAACTGATGCACATTGCGGTGTAAAAGGAAAATGGCAATACAGACTTATTTCAGATATTCCCTCGGTGTAGTTGTTTTAACGTTTTCCAATGAAGGAAGCATGGTCATTGTTTCTCATATATCTGTAAAAAAATCCAAAATTCAGATAGTCGTTTAAAGAATGTACACACAGCATGAAGTTCACTAGTGCATTTTCGGTATAATAGAGTATTGCCGTGTTTTATTGCAATCAGGCATCGTATTCATGTCAATATTTCCTCCGTTGTGGACTCTCGTTTAAGCGACATTGTTGGCGATGCTCGAACATGATGTCATCCTGTCAATATTTGCCGGATCTAATCGAAGTTTAGTTCAGTTAAGGTAATAAATGTCCTTCTTACATCATAGACTGATATCGTTAATAGTACATGGAAATAAAAGCTACACAGCACAGGCATCCATTGTAGACATCGTGTCCGCCTTTGAAAGATTACTCGATCGTAATGACATAATTATCTACGTTATACACACTAATTACATACATGGAAGTAAACGAGGGTTTAAAATAGGACCACTGAACTAATTAATGAGTGTAATCTGTTTTGACTTATGTATAAGACACACTATCATAAATACTGTGGTTGCATGACAGAGAGAACAGGAGGCCCAATGGGCCTGAATCGCTCACCTGGTATTAATCTCACACTTGTAATCTTAAAAGTGGACTAAACTACAACTACAGGCAGAATATCAGTGTTTGATTCATAAGAACCTATTAAAAGATTAAAACATATGACGCCAGTGACCTTGAATGTCGAACAAGGACATTAGGGTGAAAAGAGTTTATAGTCTTCAAACCCAGCATGCTTCTAGCAAAATATCATTACCCTGTACCTTTTGGTTATGCAGAACAAATCATTTATAGATTAAAACATATATTGACCACTTTGACCTTGAATATGGGCGCAGGTCATTTATTTGAACAAACTTGATAGCCCTTTATCCCAGCATATTAATGGCCAAATATCATCACCCTAGGCCTCTGGGTTATTCAGAAGAAGTTGTTTAAAGGCTTTAAACATATTTGATCCTGTGACCTTGAACATATGTCAAGGTCATTCATTTGAACAAACTTGGTAGCCCTTCATCCCAGCATGTTACTGGCCAAATATCATCACCCTTGCTGTATCGGTTATTCAGAAGAAGTTGTTTAAAGGTTTTAAACATATTTCGTCCTGTGACCTTGAACATATGTCAAAGTCATTTATTTGAACAAACTTGGTAGCCCTCTATTACAGCATGCTACTGGTCAAATAGCATCATCCTAGGCCTCTTGGTTATTGAGAAGAAGTTGTTTAAAGGTTTTAAACATATTTGACCCCTGTGACCTTGAATATAGGTAAAAGTCATTCATTTTACAAAACTTAGTAACTTTTTATCCTAGCATGTTACTTGCCAATTATCATTATCCTAGGTCTCTAACTTATTCAGAAGAAGTTGTTTAAGACAATTGACCCCTGTGACCTTGAAAATTGGTGAAGGTCATTTATTTGAACAAACTTAGTAGCCCTTAATATCAGCATGCCATTGGCCAAATATCATCACCCTGGGAATTTAGGTTATTCAGAAGAAGATGTTTAAAAATTTTAACATTTTTGACCCCTGTGACCTTGAATATAGGTAAAGGTCATTTATTTGAACAAACTTGGTAGCCCTTCATTCCAGCATGTTACTGGCTAAATATCATCACCCTAGGCTTCTCGGTTTTTCAGAAGAAGTTGTTTTAATGTTTTTAACATATTTGACCCCTGTGATCTGGAATATAGGTGACGGTCATTTATTTGAACAAACTTGGTAGTCCTTCATCCCAGCATGTTACTGGCTAAATATCATCACCCTAGGCTTCTCGGTTTTTCAGAAGAAGTTGTTTTAATGTTTTTAACATGTTTGACCCCAGTGATCATGAATATGATTTAAAGTCATTTATTTGAACAAACTTGGTAGCCCTTCATCCAAGCATGTTAGTGGCCAAATATCATCATCCTAGGCCTCTTGGTTATTTAGGAGAAGTTGTTTAAATGTTTTTAACATTTTTGACCCCTGTGACCTTGAATATAGGTGAAGGTTATTTATTTGAACAAACTTGGTAGGCCTCTATTACAGCATGCTACTGGTCAAATAGCATCATCCTAGGCCTCTTGGTTATTGAGAAGAAGTTGTTTAAAGGTTTTAAACATATTTGACCCCTGTGACCTTGAATATAGGTAAAAGTCATTCATTTTTACAAAACTTAGTAACTTTTTATCCTAGCATGTTACTGGCCAATTATCATTATCCTAGGTCTCTAACTTATTCAGAAGAAGTTGTTTAAGACAATTGACCCCTGTAACCTTGAAAGTTGGTGAAGGTCATTTATTTGAACAAACTTGGTAGCCCTTAATATCAGCATGCTACTGGCCAAATATCATCACCCTGGGAATTTAGGTTATTCAGAAGAAGATGTTTAAAAATTTTAACATATTTGACCCCTGTGACCTTGAAAATAGGTGAAGGTCATTTATTTGACCAAACTTAGTAGCCCTTCATCCCAGTTTGCTTCTGGCCAAAAATCATCACCCTATGCCTTTCGGTTATTAAGAAGAAGTCGTTTAAAGTAAAATATTGACGCCGGACGCCGGACGACGGACGGACGACGGACAGACGACGGATGCCTCACCACGGCAAAAGCTCACTTGGCACTTCGTGCCAGGTAAGCTAACAAGAGGCCCAATGGGCCTGAATCGCTCACCTGGTATTAATCTCACAATACAGGCAGAATATCAGAGTTTGATTCATAAGAACCTATTTAAAGATTTAAACATTTGACGCCCGTGACCTTGAATGTCGAACAAGGACATTAGGTTGAACAAAGTTTATAGTCTTCCAACCCAGCATGCTTCTAGCAAAATATCATCACCCTATACCGTTTGGTTATACAGAACAATTCATTTAAATATTTAAATTTGTATTGACCACTGTGACCTTGCATATGGGCGCAGGTCATTCACTTGAACAAAGTTGGTAGCCCTTCATCCCAGCATGTTAATGGCCAAATATCATCACCCTAGCTGTCTCGGTTATTCAGAAGAAGTTGTTTAAAGGTTTTAAACATAGTTGACTCCTGTGACCTTGAATGTAAGTCAAGGTCATTTATTTGAACAAACTTGGTAGCCCTTCATCCAAGCATGTTACTGGCCAAATATCATCATCCAAGGCCTCTTGGTTATTCAGGATAAGTTGTTTAAATGTTTTTGACATTTTTGACCCCTGTGACCTTGAATATAGGTGAAGGTCATTTATTTGAACAAACTTGGTAGCCCTTCATTCCAGTTGTTACTGGCTAAATACCATCACCCTAGGCTTCTCGGTTATTCAGAAGAAGTTGTTTTAATGTTTTTAACATGTTTGACCCCAGTGATCATGAATATGATTTAAAGTCTTTTATTTGAACAAACTAAGTAGCCCTTCATCCCAGCATGTTACTGGCCAACTATCATCACCCTAAGCCTCTTGGTTATTCAGAAGATGTTTAAAGGTTATAAACATATTTGACCACTGTGACCTTGAATATAAGTCAATGTCATTTATTTGAACAAACTTTGTAGCCCTTCATCACAGCATGTTACTGGCCAAATATCAACACCCTAGGCCTCTTGGTTATTCAGAAGAAGTTGCTTAAAGATTTTAATGTATTTGACCCCTGTGACCTTGAAAATAGATGAAGGTCATTTATTTGAACAAACTTGGAAGCCCTTCATCACAGCATGCTTCTGGCCAAATATCATCACTCTAGGCCTTTTGGTCACTGAGAAGAAGTTGTTTCGGGCCAGGTGAGCTAAAAATTGCGAAAACACGCGGATGATTGGACAGCAGTTATGAAACATACAACGAAACCCGTCTACTCAAAAACAAAACGGAACAAATATATTGGTTTTATCCGATACCCTGTGACGCAACATCTTGGTCAGATAAACCTGCCTAATCCGACAACCTGTGGATAACAACGTATTGGTCAGAATGAACCCGTCTTATCCGACACTTTGGTATACAACATATCGGTCTCATTCATCTGTCTAATCCGACACCCTGTGTCATTTAACATATCGGTCGTACCAACTTTTATTCGTCAGACCGGAATATAGAAGTGGTGCGCAGTGCTAGCTAGGGTTACCTATTGTCTGTGAAAGTAACCTTAAACCTTACTAAAGAGGAGACCCAATGGCCCTGTATAACTCACCTGGAATTCAATGATGGGTGGTTTGGTGGTTGGGTGGTGCAGTGAATAGCGCAATTGCCTTTCACCAAGGCGGCCGGGGTCCAATTCCCCGATCGGCGTGAAAGTCACCACATAGGTCACCCAACACATGGGTTTTCTCCGGTACTCCGGTTTCCTCCCACAATAAGACCCCGCGGCGCGTTAATATCCGGGCCAACAAGAGTGATTAATATAAGATGAAATAACTTGTTTCTTAATTGTTGTAAAATAACGTTTATGTGAACTTCAACACATATCGAAATCAGCTTTATTCAAACAAACTCGATTGGACACTACCCTTATTGTTAAAACCAATCTCACCGATGTGTCCTGAAAGTGGGTCAAGGTCATTTCCTTGAACAAATTTGATAGTTTTTTATTCCGGCTGCTCGGAGAAACAATCAACTTGGCCGGATATTAAACTTTTTTCATTTCTGCTTGCAACAAAAGGGGTTACGGCGTGTTTTGGTTTGTAATTATACTTATCGAAGCAATTATACTTAAAATATTTCTGAAATTTCATTACTTATATTTTAGCCGTACGCAGTTTTTCCAACAGATTGCGGTTCGCTTGCTTAAAAAGGACGTAATTATAACAGAGAATAACAATCTGCACTAGGATCTTTCTTTGACACTTGAAGTCAATGAAATATATCAATAAAAAATCATATTTCTTCTCTTGACTTTTCATTGCTCAGAGAGAGACATTTTATACCACTTATTAAATGGTCTATAGCAACACTGCTACAAAACCTTGCATTTTTCAGAATTCATAGAGTTTGTTTACCTCCTATTAACAGCTATGCTCATTTAAGGACATTTCAGGTTTTGGTGGTGAAGGAAAGCCAGAGTTCCCGGAGAAAAAACACCGACCAACGGCCAGTACCTGGCGACTGTCCCACGTAGGTCCCGAACTCGCGACCCATTGGTGGAGGGATAGTGGTAGCAGAATGTCAGACGCCTTAACCACTTGGCCACCGCGGCCCCAAAATTCATGTAGAACATGAAAATGAAGTGTATTTGCTACAGAACGGAACGGGACCTATTTTCTTAGTGCGACCCCGCCTCCGTTTGAAACATCCTAGATCCGCCCTTTTAAATACATGGTAGGCATGCCTATGGTAATGATGGCTAGGATTCCATCAGTAAGTCATCCATAATGTTAATGGATAATGACAGAGAACTACAGGCCATCCGAGGTTAATCCGAACAACTCATATAGCAGCTGTCCTTATACAACTTGACGTAAAAATTGGGTAAATCATCCGAGCGCTTGTAACAAGGCAATAACCGTTCGTTTGACTTTCGAGTGTCTCCGTTCAAACGTGCTTATAACGAAGAATTGTATGGACCGCGCATCTGAATGATAAAGACGCTTCCTTAATCACCCACACATACCGTATAATACGGTGTAATGGTGGATGAATTTTCCGGAGTATTGTCAATAACAACGTTTTTCATCAGCATATCGCTTTCTAATTTTCATACACATGTACTGATTTGATTAATAAAGTAGTTTTATATGCAAATACGAGAGGAAACAATTATTTGACGTCAATGATGATCGTGGTGTCACTGAACGTGTATTCTATACTTAGAGTAATCAGCAAATTCAACTTGAGGTATTTTATTCCACAACCCGTTTTATAACAAGAGGCCCAATGGGCCGGCATCGCTCACCTGGTATTAATCTCACACTTGTAATCTTAAAAGTGGACTAAAATACAGCTACAGGCAGAATGTCAGTGTTTTAAAGATTTAAACATATGACGCCTGTGACCTTGAATCTCAAACAAGGACATTAGGTTGAAAGTGGGTCAAGGTCATTCAGTCAGTACCCTGGGCCTTTTGGTTATTGAGAAGTTATTTTAGTACATTTGACCCCTGTGACCTTGAAAGTTGGTCAAGGTCATTCATTTAAACAAACTTGGTAGCCCTTCATCCCAGCATGATACAGGCCTAATATCAGTACCCTGTGCCTTTTGGTTATTGAGGAGAAGTTGTTTGAATATTTTACGACATCCCAACATGATACAGGCCCAATATCAGTACATTGGGCCTTTTGGTTATTGAGAAGAAGTCGTTTGAAGATTTTAAGACATTTGACCCCTGTGACCTTGAAAGTGGGTCAATGTCATGCATTTGAACAAACTTGGTAGCCCTTCATCCCAGCATGATACAGGCCCAATATCAGTACCCTGGGCCTGTTGGTTATTGAGAAGAAGTTGTTTAAAGTAAAATATTGACGCCGGACGCCGCACCACGGCATAAGCTCAAATGTCCAGGGTACTGATATTGGGCCTGTAGCATGCAGGGATGAAAGGCTACCAAGTTTGTTCAAATGAATGACCTTCACCAACTTTTAAGATCATATGGGTCAAATGTCTTTAACTTGAGAAGACTTCATAAGAAGTTGGTTAAAGATTTTAACATATTTGACCCCTGTGACCTTGAAAATGGATGAAGGTCATTTATTAAGTCAAAGTTGGTAGCCTTCATGCCAGCATGCTTTTGGCCAATTATCATCACCCTAAACCTTTTGGTTACTGAGAAGAAGTTGTTTTAAGTAAAAGCTGACGCCGGACGGACGACGGACGCCGCACCTTGCCATAAGCTCACCTGGCCCTTCGGGCCAGGTGAGCTTAAAAAGGATAGCCATTGAGAAAGCCCCAAAGATACCGCCAGAGCCCTAAACTCATGGGCCGTAACCTTGAAAAGCCTTCTGACATCATCGGAAGAAGACTCATAAGCCAGTTAATGGCCCGACACATCCGAGATGGATTTGTACCGATATACAAGACTGGCCATTCTTGAAAAGGTAGAAAATACCAATAATCCCCCTGCCAAAGCATAAACAGGAGAAACGCGCAGATAAGGCATGAACCTCAACGCCCGTTCTACCTGAGACAAGGGTGACAAGAAACACCGTCTCGAAACTTTAAAAAGTTTAAGAGGCCTGATTAAAAGGCTCGTAGGAAGGCCCTAAAAGGGACTTCAGAACCAAGGCTAAATCCCATTAAGGAGTAAGACATCTTAAGATAGGTGTCTTAATGATAGAACATCTAATGAGGGCTGAAATGGAGGAGGAAGATCCTACCTCTAGTCGCACTGCAAAAGCTAAAATAGCGCACATGTTGAAGGGGGGTGGGTGTCAGTATGCAACCCATTCCAGTCCAGAAACCAGAGCTTCTACTGCCCATACTGCTAGAGCTAGAACGAGAGACACACGTAGGGCTGCAACGATATATCGTATTGTATCACGATACTTTCTTGTGTATCGTGTTTTGTTTGCCTGTATCGTGATACACTAACAGTACTTAAATTATCTTTTTTTTTTATAAAACTTCTCAAAAAGTGTTCTCGTCTTTTTTAATCCTGGTCCACTGTGCAGTCATACCCAAAAGTACTAGAAATTATACAAAAATATATTTCGATAGTATTTACTATTGAAGCCTATGACAACATCCTGCACTCAATCATTATGAAGCTGACCTTTTAAGCAGATATTTGTGTCGTGATACGTATCGTATCGAAAGCATCGTACCACGATTCGCATCGTATCGTGAGGATTGCATATCGTTGCAGCCCTAGACGCAAACGCCGGCAACTGATGGTTCAAAGCTGTGGCAAATAGGTCTACATGAGGCCTGTCCCAAACAAAACTGACATATTGCTCGGAATATTGTCGAATCGAGTTGCCACTCCGTCAGAACCGGTTGAAAACGTCTTTATAGGGTATCTGTAAGGATATTGAGTCTGCCCAGAAGGTGCTTGACCTGAATATTAAGGCTCAACTCCTGGCAAAGAAGCAAATGCTAATGGCGAGGGCACAAAGGACGTGAGACCTGGTGAGTATCTGTTGCCATGCAAATTACGTGAACTGAAGCACCAGACTCCTAGCCTTGGTCAATGTCTCTTGAGCTGGAAGGACAATACCCCTTGGTACGTTGAGCCGCTAGCATAGAAACACAAAGTTCTGAGAGGGAAACCTATTTTCTCGAGGGAGGTGATGAACCCGACATTGAGAAAAAGACTCGGATCGAGTCGTCGAAGTAAATATGGATGTCTACGCTTCGCTGCTGCAGGAAACCTACCACAACCTGCAGTAGTGTGATAAAAACTAAGGGGCCCTGGCATGGACAGGCCAAAAGATATAGCCCGGAATTGAAAGATCTTGCTCTCGTATGAGAAGCGAAGATACTTCCTGTCCGACATCTCATTCCCTCCCTGACCGGGACTGCCATTCACAGAACATCTCTATAAGAGCCGTTACCATGGTATCAATTTACTAGGATGATATTTACACAAAAGTATCAATTTCTTAACAGTTTAGTAAATTAGCTGAAAGATCATCAAATTTTGATGCTATGCATGCTCTTTTGTCTGCATTTCGCTATTCTCTTTTTGAACTAGTCCGAATTATTCTGACGTTTTATAGACTTTTTTTATATCGGTCTGTCGTCGTTATCGATAGTCGATAAAACGTCAGAATAATTCGGACTATTTTTGAACAAGCACACACACGTAGTCTTTTTTATTTATTTTTTATTTTTGCAAACTGTATATATTACCAAACTGTATATATTACCATACTGTATATATTACCAAACTGTATATATTACCATACTGTATATATTACCAAACTGTATATATTACCAAACTGTATATATTACCAAACTGTATAGTATATATTACCTAACTGTATATATTACCATACTGTATATATTACAAAACTGTATATATTACCAAATTCTAAAGGTACATTCACATGTATTGGCTGTTCATCTTTCAGGATACGAAGTGGTAGACTCTGCTGGTGGATTTTGTCAAGTCCCTGAGCTCTGCCATAACCTCGATGACCACAGTTAGGTAGCGACACGATTCATAATATACCAACTTTACTAATGATTTAATTTGTAATGAATCAGGCTCCTTCTTAATTTTGAAATTCATAAAAGGAATTTTACGCACATGCCTCTCTGTTTGCACAGTAATTTAGACCATTTGATTTTTTTTGATTTTTTGACCCCTAGCATCACCGATGAGTTCGAGAAGGATGAAACAGCTTATGTAGCAGTGTTGTTTATTCTTGGTTTACTATACATATTCTATGTGCGTTACGTTCATCTTTTAAGATACAAGGTGGTAGGCTCTGCTGGTGGATTTTTAGTTCTTATAGCTTTACTCTTCTGGTGGATTGCATAGTCCCTGAGGTCTGCCGTAACCCTGATGGTCACAGTTATTTCTTTTGAGTAGTGGCACCGCTAATTATACATGTACATACACTTCACTAATGATTTAATTTGTAATTTATCAGTACTACTCTAATTATTTGAGATTCATAAAATAAAGAGGTTTTACGTGCCTGTCCCTCTATATGTACAGTAATTTGGACCATTTGGATTTGAACTTTTTAGCTCCTATCAGCTCTGATAAGTCCTAGAAGGACGAAACAGCTGTATGATGCAGTGTAATTCATTGTTTGGCATACTGTATAGTGTATGTACTACCAAACTTTAAAGGTGCTTTCACCTTACATGTGTGTTACTTTCATCTACCAAGAGGCTTATGCAAACCAAGTTGCAACATAATCTTTGAGGGACTTGTTTTAGCTAGATTTTTCGATCCATCCATCTAGGGGCAAAGTTTTCCCCCATTATCCCTTTAGCACTTTCCATAAACAACCAATGATATCCATACAAAATCTATATAATTACCTGGTGGCCATTTCAGGTTTTTTTCCACTCCGCAAAAGTTTAAAGCAAACACGAATACATTCTAAAGGGATCATGTATATCCTTTTTCATTGCTGTCCCTTCAATAGTTCTCAGTAAATAGCAATAACAACTTCAAATGCAAGATCTAAAATAGCTGCCTAGTAGTAAAGGAAGAGATGTCAGGACAAAGATTTTTAAGAACGGGACATAACTACTTAAAAAGGGTCGTAATGAAAAATACTATGGTGATGCACGACATCAGGGGATTATATTTCAAACTTTCATTGAACTTGGCAGAGTAGTTCAAAGGGTTATTTTCAACAAAGGGGCAGAACTCCTTTTAAAAATCGGAATGAAAAAGTACTACTTGGATGCACAACATCAAGGGGGAGTTGCCATATCTGTAAACTTTCTTTGAAAATGGCCCAGTAGATTAGGAGAAGTTGTCAGGACAAGGATTTTTCAACAAAGGGCCATAACTCCATAAAAAGGGTTGGAGACAAATATCTTGATGCACAATTTCAGGTGATAGTTATCATATCTGAAAACTTTCGTTGAAATAGGCCTCATAGTTTTGGAGGAGTTGTATGGAGAAGTATTTTTCAACAAAGGGCCATAACTTGGTAAAAAAGGGACAGAACGAAAAACAAAAGCGGCCTATGGGCCTTCACGGTCACCTGATATATTTATACAGAGAGTTGATTTTGTTTTTAACATGAACAGAAATATTATTCAAAGTGACAAAAAACAATAAAACCACCTTATTCAATATCTAGCATACAGATTTAAGACTGAAAAGTATTTGAAACTAGCACCTTTGATTCTAACCAAGGAAAATGAAGAAATTTTCAAAGTATCAAACTGTCNATCAAACTGCTATCCAATACTGATAATGCTAACCCAAATTGAATTACTTCCAATGGCAATTAAACAAATGTTAGTCCAAAATGTGATTTCCCTATATAAACTATAGTCAAGTTTACCCCTCCACATGGGGAAACCTGAGACCCCAGGGTCATAAAATTCACAATTTTGGTAGAGAACCTTAAAACCCTTCCATCTAGGAAGAGTATTTGATTCTACCATATCTGGGTCTTGAGAAGAAGATTTTTGAAATTTCAGTCAATTCAACCCTTTTTGGCCCCACCCATCAGCCCCAGGGGGTCAGTCAGGGCGCATATGTGCATACCATCAAACTGCTATCCAATACTGATAATGCTAACCCAAATTGAATTACTTCCAATGGCAATTAAACAAATGTTAGTCCAAAATGTGATTTCCCTATATAAACTTTAGTAAAGTTTACCCCCTCCCCAGGGGGAAACGTGAGACCCCAGGGTCAAGAAATTCACAATTTTGGTAAAGCACCTTAAGACCCTTCCATCTATGACGAGTATTTGATTCTACGATATCTGGGTCTTGAGAAGATTTTTGAAATTTCAGTCAATTCAACCCTTTTTGGCCCCGCCCCTCAGGCCCGGGGACCAAACCAGCAACTATTTTTGTTGACCTTTGGCCATGGAAGGTTTCTGCAAAATGTCATTGAAATTGATTCAGGTGTTTTGGAGAAGAAGTCGAAAATGTAAATTGTTTACGGACGCACGACGGACGCCGCCGGACAAAAGGCGATCACTTTGTCTCAGGTGACCTAAAAAAACTGGATGCACAACGTTAACTTCAGGTGGTAGTTGTCATAATTATGTGGAAAGTTTCGTTGAAATTGGTCCATTACTTTAGAAGGAGTTGTTTGGACAAACTTTTTCTACTGACAGACAGACAGACAAGCTGATTCCAGTATACCCCCATAACTTTGTTGCGGGGGGTATAATGACATGCAAAGGCCAACAAAGACCCAGGCCTGCCATACCTATTGCAATAGATATGATGATCGATTGCTTGGGATTGGCCTTTAGACAACATTGATACATGTAACAGCACAAATCAATCATCCAGAAGATCTAGATTTCGAGTTTTACCGTTTAAAGACTTAATTAAATTAATAAATCAAGGCAAACACATGTTGCATATAGAATGGTGATTTAATTGCCTTTTAAAATTTGTTAATGACATCATCACAGGCAGATTGTTACGATGATAAATCGCGATCATGATATTTAATTACAATGAATATCTTTTACATATACACTTAGTGTAGAACTATAGACTTCATTCATTTTGCTACAAATACTGTAATAATTTGATATTGCATCATAACAACATTAAATGTTTGAGATATTGTCCTCTAAGTAGTCCGTCGACCTTAACTTCACAATGATGCAACAACATTCAGTCTAAAGAAGAGTTCTTCACACTTGACTGTACATGTGTTGATCATGTAATTATTATGTTTTGTCAGCTGTTTACTTTGATGAGCGACTTTTGTTCTGCTTTTTTTCTGGTACAAACACACAATCATACCTGTCCTGGTTCATCATGCATACATAGATCTATTTAATAAGTTTTGTATCAGAAACTAAACGTCCTTCAACACATTGTTCCTCGTTTACTTTAATGTACTCGTTTATACATCATTTACTGCGATGTACTATTTATATTAAACACATCTGACACTGAATTGCTGCTCCAGTCCAATCGTTTCACTCAAACGCCTCTCAGAGTGTTTTGATATGTCCCTGATCAGCTGTGTCTTGTAAGTCCCCTTCCGGTATTCAGTGATCAATTTACTTGTCATTCAAACTTAGTTAAGTAAACATTTCTTGTCACTGAATGATTTTACTGGTCCATCTACTTCAGATATCATTTGAACATCCCTGGAAAGCATGCTGTTGTGTTCCTGATCTGCTACTTTACACCTCCATCTTACATTTTATGATCATTTCATTTGCCGTCCAATCAAGCTTTTGTGAAGTTATAGCTCTCCCATTGTTTATCTACTGCCATCGTCCACCAATTTTATACGTCCTTCCAATGACTATCAATGTTCACACTTAAGTCATGTAACATCGATCCTATGGCCCTATGTGTCAATCACACAACTGAAGTTGAGGTTATTTTCAATTGCTCTAGTAATCTAGTTAGAGGTCATTTAGAGGACCTTGGATTTCACGCATCCCTGATCTGCTGCTGGAGATTCGACAACTTGTCCACTGAACAGTCCTTGTGTAATGCTCTGTAACAATAATCAAAACATTGTATTATTTCTTCCATTACAACAGTATCTATCTGTAGAATGATTGATTCGGCCAGTCCTTGTGTAATGCTCTGTAACAATAATCAAAACATTTTATGATTTCTTCCATTACAACAGTATCTATCTGTAGAATGATTGATTCGGCCAGTCCTTGTGTAATGCTCTGTAACAATAATCAAAACATTGTATTATTTCTTCCATTACAACAGTATCTATCTGTAGAATGATTGATTCGGCCAGTCCTTGTGTAATGCTCTGTAACAATAATCAAAACATTGTATTATTTCTTCCATTACAACAGTATCTATCTGTAGAATGATTGATTCGGCCAGTCCTTGTGTAATGCTCTGTAACAATAATCAAAACATTGTATTATTTCTTCCATTACAACAGTATCTATCTGTAGAATGATTGATTCGGCCAGTCCTTGTGTAATGCTCTGTAACAATAATCAAAACATTGTATTATTTCTTCCATTACAACAGTATCTATCTGTAGAATGATTGATTCGGCCAGTCCTTGTGTAATGCTCTGTAACAATAATCAAAACATTGTATTATTTCTTCCATTACAACAGTATCTATCTGTAGAATGATTGATTCGGCCAGTCCTTGTGTAATGCTCTGTAACAATAATCAAAACATTGTATTATTTCTTCCATTACAACAGTATCTATCTGTAGAATGATTGATTCGGCCAGTCCTTGTGTAATGCTCTGTAACAATAATCAAAACATTGTATTATTTCTTCCATTACAACAGTATCTATCTGTAGAATGATTGATTCGGCCAGTCCTTGTGTAATGCTCTGTAACAATAATCAAAACATTGTATTATTTCTTCCATTACAACAGTATCTATCTGTAGAATGATTGATTCGGCCAGTCCTTGTGTAATGCTCTGTAACAATAATCAAAACATTGTATTATTTCTTCCATTACAACAGTATCTATCTGTAGAATGATTGATTCGGCCAGTCCTTGTGTAATGCTCTGTAACAATAATCAAAACATTGTATTATTTCTTCCATTACAACAGTATCTATCTGTAGAATGATTGATTCGGCCAGTCCTTGTGTAATGCTCTGTAACAATAATCAAAACATTGTATTATTTCTTCCATTACAACAGTATCTATCTGTAGAATGATTGATTCGGCCAGTCCTTGTGTAATGCTCTGTAACAATAATCAAAACATTGTATTATTTCTTCCATTACAACAGTATCTATCTGTAGAATGATTGATTCGGCCAGTCCTTGTGTAATGCTCTGTAACAATAATCAAAACATTGTATTATTTCTTCCATTACAACAGTATCTATCTGTAGAATGATTGATTCGGCCAGTCCTTGTGTAATGCTCTGTAACAATAATCAAAACATTGTATTATTTCTTCCATTACAACAGTATCTATCTGTAGAATGATTGATTCGGCCAGTCCTTGTGTAATGCTCTGTAACAATAATCAAAACATTGTATTATTTCTTCCATTACAACAGTATCTATCTGTAGAATGATTGATTCGGCCAGTCCTTGTGTAATGCTCTGTAACAATAATCAAAACATTGTATTATTTCTTCCATTACAACAGTATCTATCTGTAGAATGATTGATTCGGCCAGTCCTTGTGTAATGCTCTGTAACAATAATCAAAACATTGTATTATTTCTTCCATTACAACAGTATCTATCTGTAGAATGATTGATTCGGCCAGTCCTTGTGTAATGCTCTGTAACAATAATCAAAACATTGTATTATTTCTTCCATTACAACAGTATCTATCTGTAGAATGATTGATTCGGCCAGTCCTTGTGTAATGCTCTGTAACAATAATCAAAACATTGTATTATTTCTTCCATTACAACAGTATCTATCTGTAGAATGATTGATTCGGCCAGTCCTTGTGTAATGCTCTGTAACAATAATCAAAACATTGTATTATTTCTTCCATTACAACAGTATCTATCTGTAGAATGATTGATTCGGCCAGTCCTTGTGTAATGCTCTGTAACAATAATCAAAACATTGTATTATTTCTTCCATTACAACAGTATCTATCTGTAGAATGATTGATTCGGCCAGTCCTTGTGTAATGCTCTGTAACAATAATCAAAACATTGTATTATTTCTTCCATTACAACAGTATCTATCTGTAGAATGATTGATTCGGCCAGTCCTTGTGTAATGCTCTGTAACAATAATCAAAACATTGTATTATTTCTTCCATTACAACAGTATCTATCTGTAGAATGATTGATTCGGCCAGTCCTTGTGTAATGCTCTGTAACAATAATCAAAACATTGTATTATTTCTTCCATTACAACAGTATCTATCTGTAGAATGATTGATTCGGCCAGTCCTTGTGTAATGCTCTGTAACAATAATCAAAACATTGTATTATTTCTTCCATTACAACAGTATCTATCTGTAGAATGATTGATTCGGCCAGTCCTTGTGTAATGCTCTGTAACAATAATCAAAACATTGTATTATTTCTTCCATTACAACAGTATCTATCTGTAGAATGATTGATTCGGCCAGTCCTTGTGTAATGCTCTGTAACAATAATCAAAACATTGTATTATTTCTTCCATTACAACAGTATCTATCTGTAGAATGATTGATTCGGCCAGTCCTTGTGTAATGCTCTGTAACAATAATCAAAACATTGTATTATTTCTTCCATTACAACAGTATCTATCTGTAGAATGATTGATTCGGCCAGTCCTTGTGTAATGCTCTGTAACAATAATCAAAACATTGTATTATTTCTTCCATTACAACAGTATCTATCTGTAGAATGATTGATTCGGCCAGTCCTTGTGTAATGCTCTGTAACAATAATCAAAACATTTTATTATTTCTTCCATTACAACAGTATCTATCTGTAGAATGATTGATTCGGCCAGTCCTTGTGTAATGCTCTGTAACAAATATCAAAACATTGTATTATTTCTTCCATTACAACAGTATCCATCTGTAGAATGATTGATTCGGCCAGTCCTTGTGTAATGCTCTGTAACAAATATCAAAACATTGTATTATTTCTTCCATTACAACAGTATTCATCTGTAGAATGATTGATTCGGCCAGTCCTTGTGTAATGCTCTGTAACAAAAATCAAAACATTTTATGATTTTTTCCATTACAACAGTATCTATCTGTAGAATGATTGATTCGGCCAGTCCCGGTGTAATGCTCTGTAACAAATATCAAAACATTGTATTATTTCTTTCAATCACAGCAGTATCTAGCTATAGGATGGTTTGTTCAACCGGAAGGCCAGACTTCCCTGCAGCATAGCTGAGGACAGAGTCTGAACTCCAACACACCACATGCTGCTGTCAACAGGTGCTTTATCCTACAAAAGTACACGTACATTCAAAAAAAAAATATTAGTTACTCGATTGATTTTTACTATCACAACTGTATGATGCAACAAATTCCATGTCTTCAAAACATCTTGATTTTTCTTTATTATTTGCACCAATTTCAGTGCAACATCCACCTATGTAATTTACTAAAACATTTGATTCCCTGCTCCAAACGATGCTTCACAGCAAATTTTAGTTGAAATATGATCAACAATTCAGGAAGAGTAGACTTTTGAAGCTATAAACATTAAAATTACTTCTTTATAGGCGCAGCCCCAAGGGGTGGAATTTCTTCCTTTACAAAACTAAATTTATTCTCATGTGCCAAGACACTTCATAAGAAATATGGTAAGGTTTGTATATAGTTATAGGCGAGGATTTTAAAACTTTCCAAGTCACCCCCTCTGTAAACTTTTGAATCATGCTTCCAACCAAATAATGTTAATATCTATAATTTCAATAAAGTTGCCTTTTTTCAATTTCAAATGTATGGCGCTTCCAGTCAAATTTTGTAAATTCCTTTTAGTAGTTCAGAAGTTATTTGAAGAAGTTCTAAATAAGTGCCATGGTACTGCGTAAATCACCTTCTTATTTGTGTTGAAGTAATATAAACTTTTGTTTAATTTATTCTCTTTAAAGTTTTTCAATGAACTCTGATTAAGATATCGTAACACCAATACCTAGAAGCACATGTCTACCAACAGGTAACGTGTACGTACCTGACAAGCCGGAGTTTTGCCGTGCTCTCCTCAAACTCCCTGGACTTCTTCACTGCCACGCGGATTATCTGCAGAAAAGAAATTAATTCACAATTTGTAACGAGGCTTTTCAATGTCTAACACTAACCTTATTCAAAAGATATAATGTATGACCGTAAAACATCCAGGTGTCCCTCACCTACTATCCTCCACTTTGAGAGAAATGGAGCTAAATAAAAAGTCTACTAACCAAAGTCAGTGAAGTGGAACATACAGGTAGCGCTGACCTACATAGTGTAGTACTCCTCAGGATGTACCTGTTTATTGTGAAGTGGAACATACAGGTACCGCCGATCTACATAGTGTAGTACTCCTCAGGATGTACCTGTATATTGTGAAGTGGAACATACAGGTACCGCTGACCTACATAGTGTAGTACTCCTCAGGATGTACATGTATATTGTGAAGTGGAACATACAGGTACTGCTGACCTACAAAGTGTAGTACTCCTCAGGATGTACCTGTATGTTGTGAAGTGGAACATACAGGTACTGCTGACCTACATAGTGTAGAACTCCTCAGGATGTACATGTATATTGTGAAGTGGAACAAACAGGTTCCACTGACCTACATAGTGTGGTACTCCTCAGGATGTACCTGGATATTGTGAAGTGGAACATATAGGTACCACTGACCTACATAGTGTAGTGCTCCTCAGAACGTACTTGTATATTGTGCAGTGGAACATAAAGGTCCCGCTGACCTACATAGTGTAGAACTCCTCAGGAAGTACCTGTATATTGGGAAGTGGAACATACAGGTACTGCTGACCTACATAGTGTAGAACTCCTCAGGAAGTACCTGTATATTGGGAAGTGGAACATACAGGTACCTCTGACCTACATAGTGTAGTACCCCTCAGGATGTACCTGTATGTTGTGAAGTGGAACATACAGGTAGCGCTGACCTACATGTACCTGAATATTGTGAAGTGGAACATATAGGTACCACTGACCTACATAGTGTAGTGCTCCTCAGAACGTACTTGTATATTGTGCAGTGGAACATAAAGGTCCCGCTGACCTACATAGTGTAGAACTCCTCAGGAAGTACCTGTATATTGGGAAGTGGAACATACAGGTACTGCTGACCTACAAAGTGTAGTACTCCTCAGGATGTACCTGTATGTTGTGAAGTGGAACATACAGGTAGCGCTGACCTACTTAGTGTAGTACTCCTCAGGATGTACATGTATAGTGTGAAGTGGAACATACAGGTAGCGCTGACCTACAAAGTGTAGTGCTCCTCAGGATGTACCTGTTTATTGTGAAGTGGAACATATAGGTACCACTGACCTACATAGTGAAGCACTCCTCAGGATGTACCTGGATATTGTGAAGTGGAACATATAGGTACCACTGACTTACATAGTGTAGTACTCCTCAGAACGTACCTGGATATTGTGAAGTGGAACATACAAGTACCGCTGACCTACATAGTGTAGTGCTCCTCAGAACGTACTTGTATATTGTGCAGTGGAACATAAAGGTCCCGCTGACCTACATAGTGTAGAACTCCTCAGGAAGTACCTGTATATTGGGAAGTGGAACATACAGGTACTGCTGACCTACATAGTGTAGAACTCCTCAGGAAGTACCTGTATATTGGGAAGTGGAACATACAGGTAGCGCTGACCTACAAAGTGTAGTGCTCCTCAGGATGTACCTGTTTATTGTGAAGTGGAACATATAGGTACCACTGACTTACATAGTGTAGTACTCCTAAGGATGTACCTGTATATTGTGGAGTGGAACATACAGGTACCTCTGACCTACATAGTGTAGTACCCCTCAGGATGTACCTGTATGTTGTGAAGTGGAACATACAGGTAGCGCTGACCTACAAAGTGTAGTACTCCTCAGGATGTACCCGTATATTGTGAAGGGGAACATACAGGTACCGCCCACCTACATAGTGTAGTACTCCTCAGGATGTACCTGTATAATAAGTTTTATGACTGTTGGACTTGTTGCATCAGAAAATGAAACCTTACAAACTTTAACCAAGATGCCTTATGGACACGTGGATAGGAAAGTTAAACACTTCAGGCCCCTTTAACTGATGTGGCAGGGGATTCGGTCTAGTGAAAGTAGCTGATTTACAGATAAACCCAAATATCTGGGGGTTTTTCTTTTTATATTTTATTAAACAGGAGTTAAATATTTTAGCCTAATTGACACCCAACTTTTGTGGAGCGCTATCGCTGCTTACTCTAAGCATACCTAGAGAATTCAACATTATTTAAACATCATGTTTCATCAAAGGTGATTTATGCTAGTTCAGATAAAACTACCTATCAAAATTTCTTACCTCGGCAGGAATATTGGCCAATTTTGCAGCGTTGAATCCATAACTCTTGGGGCAGGCTCCATGAGATAATTTGTAGAGGAAGGTGATTGTCTCCTGTGTGGGGTCTGTCTCGTCCTCATTCTCCACCATACAGGCCTACAGGGGAACAAGGGTCTACATGTACATATCCCTCCAATAAGGACAGAATTAAGTAAATGGATGGAGTTCAGATGGGGGGTGATCAGGGTCCAAATGGGAGTTGTAGTTGAGGTGGGGTTCAGATGGGGGAAGGGTGTTTAAGGGGGGATAATACCTGTAGACAGCAAGCAGCACATATATAACATAATATAAACATATATATATAACGTGGGACAGAAATATCCAGCCCAACGGTACAGAATTTTAGGCAATACCTGAGGATTGCAATGGGTTTTTTTTCCAATGATTTGGTAACTTTGAAGGGGCATGAAACTGAATACCATTGGGACAACATTTTTCATTGTGTAGCATGATCTCAAAGAATTTGATTTGAGCAAGGAATAAATGAGTGATCATAAGAATCGTTTTATGAATGCCCAGAGATTGCTGGAAACCAGAAACTTGCTTTATCCCTACTTTACATGTATAATAGCTAACATTCTGCGAGTAATTAATGATCACTATTTTCGAATACACACCATGTGACCAAGTCTGATATTGGGGTCATGTGAAAACTCCTCCACCAATGAATGGTAATGCGTCGAGAAAAGTGTACGACAGCAGACGCGCCTGGAAAGCTCCTCCACGACTGAACAGGCAATGGCCGTCCCATCATACGTCGCTGTTCCTCGTCCTAGAAAATACAGTAATAATATAAACTTTAGTATAAACTCACAAACATCAGTACAAACTCATACCTGTTTAATTCATGTTAGCTTTTGTTAAAGATCGTAAATGTCTACATAAATGAACTGCACATCAATATAAACTTGTTCAAGCTGATAAAGCTTTCTTTTTTAAAGTCCCAACCATGAATTTTATAATAATAATAATTTGAGGTTCTTATATTCCGCTTTATCACAATTCACAACCTAGGCCATAGGTCGTATCAAAGCGGCTCACAAATTATTATCCGTGATTATAGGTCCTTTGCAACAGACCAACATCTTTCTCAACTCCCTGGGGAGCATAAAGCCGGCACTCACAGCTAGCATTCAGCAATTCTAGCATTACCAAACCGCATACTCATTTACAGCTGAGTAGACTGGAACAATCGGAGTAAAGCATCTTGGTCAAAGATACAACACAGTGCCGTCCCGTGACTCGAACTCGCAACCCTTCGGTCACGAGCCCGGCGTCCTACCAATGGACTACTGTCCAGCCTGGAATACTCAGAGCAGTATTACAAAACACTTACCTAACTCGTCCATTAGCACTAAGGAATGCTGTGTAGCATGCTGTAAAATGGCCGACGTCTCGCTCAACTCCACGAAAAACGTACTTTCACCTACAAACATACAGCATTGTTTGATTACCTTATGAGTGTTCAACTTTCAACCCAGCTGTGAAAGATACTTTTGCAATACAAACACTTTGGGGGGAAATTGCCATTTAAGTTAATGATATTCCGTAATTGTCATTTCAAATGGAATAAATAGGATTCTTTTTACAATGTTCAATATTAATTTTTTCAAAAGATTTAAAATATCTGCATGAAATTAGTATATACCATTAAATCAGAATTTTTAAAACCACTTCTTATAATATCTGATCATTCTGCTGCAGATGCATGCAGTTCCTAACCTTTTACGACTCTGCTTCCTTTTGGTGTATTAAGTTTTTTAAGTGTTATTGTTGTCCGGTTCAATATGAGTTTCCTGTTGCTGGGCCCTTATGCAACTAAGAACATCACTATCTCTGTGTAGGGATTTTTTTTAAATAACTCTATAATATTTGTTACTTCTTATACTGTAATGACAGCTGCCACGTTAAATAAAACAGTCTTGTAACATTTTGGCAGCTTCCATTCCATAGAAAGTACTTTTTTTTTATACCAACAACATATTTTAATACATGATACCAACCAGCCATAATTCTGTCTGAGGCACCAAGTCTGGTGAAGACACGGTCCACTGGTGTCATACGACATTTCTCAGCGGGCACATAGCAACCCTGCACAAACACAAATCATCAGAAACACGATGACAAACTTGGCATTTATTGCAATGTTTCTAGCAAGACATGTGGTCACAACATGCAATTAATGAGGAAGTAAGCAAAATGCATACCTCTCCCTACAGAATTGAACAAAAGCCCATATTGTCATTTCTATTTTCCGCAGTTTATTCAATATAGAAAATCATCAATGTAACATGAGTTACTTACAAAGCAGAATGAGTTATCAATGAAATTACATCCTTCGATATTTAAATTCAGAGGAAAACACAGAGAACAAAAACACAGAACAATTCCAACTGAAGGTCTTCTAATGTAATGTGAAATTCTGGATATTTTAATATTTGTATCCAAAGTAAGATCTTTCATTGCTTGTGCTTAGCTCCTTGATGTATATTTATGATCTGAATGTAAATTGAGAGGGTTCCCTGAAAATGTCAGGTAGGAAAACACTGCCCCACCTGGCCTGGCCTGCTGCACCCCTCCCTCCTACAAACACTGCCCTGCCCCACCTCTCCTACAAACACTGCCCTGCCCTGCCCCACCCCTCCTGCCAAGCTCCTCCACCCCAGCCATCCAACAAGCACTGCCATGCCCCACCCCTCCTGCCAAGCCCCATTCCTCCTGCTAAGCTCCTCCACCCCACCCCTCCTACAACCACTGCCCAGCCCCATCTCTCCTGCCAAGCTCCTTCACCCCACCCCTCCTACAACCACTGCCCTGCCCCATCTCTCCTGCCAAGCTCCTCCACCCACCCCTCCTACAAACACTGTCCTGCCCGCCTCTCCTGCCAAGCTCCTCCAACCACCCCTCCTACAAACACTGCCCTGCCCACCTCTCCTGCCAGGCTCTTCCACCACTTTCCCCCTATGAACACTCACCATTTGAGCTATTACAGTGATGAGACCCACTTGCCGCATCAACGTGGATTTACCACCCATATTTGGTCCTGTCACCAGAATAATCTTACTGTTAGCATTCTCTTGTTCATCTGTCTCCATTGAATTCTCCTGTAACAATGAAATCGACTTTATGCTCTAGGGCCCCGACTTCCATACAAGGTCACTTTTAGGTAGGATTTCCATATCAATTTCATGAAATTTCACTATATTAAATGCATTAAACATCTAGAAGTTGTCATAAAAACAATGCATTTGTTAATTAAAAGTAGTGGTTTTCTTTTTACAAATGGATAGAATATTTTCCAAGATCTTTTTAACTAAATAAAACAACTTTCTAATGGTGGATATTTACACACTCTCTTGATTTCAGGGCAATAAAGATATCTCCATGTATATGTTGATTTCTCATACTCACATCGCCCACTCCAATAAGAGTGTCGTTTGGTATGAAGTCTCCCCCAGAAAATGTCTTTGCTATGCATGGATGCCGTCCATCTCTGATCTCAAGGAATGGCTAAAATAAAGTCAAACAATATATAACAAACAAATGAAATATAGAGTCAATCTAATGATTAATAATATGTGGGTCAAATGTTTTGTTTTTTTGTGACCATAAATGGCACAGCCCCTGAGCCCGCCGGAGGTCAACCCCTTCTAGCAAAAAAATATTTGATGGATCATTTTACAAAATATGTACGTTTGCTCTCTGTGACCACTCACGGCCAAACTGCCTCGGGGGATAGCCAGTTCTTGATCAAAGATTTTCATCCCCACCACAGGATTTTAATCAACCCCAAGTTTCATCAAAATCTGACGGATGGTTTCCAATGATAAGTCGAAAACATGACAGTTTATGCACCACGGATGACTATGCAAGAAAGGCAATCCCAATTGGTCACCTTTGAATGACTTAAGTGACCAAAAAACATAAAATAACATCAAATATGTCAAATGACAAAATTAAAACATGATTTAAAACATTTGAACAGTGTCCAAAGAGCAAACAGATGTCAGTTGTCGACATCAGAGATTATATGGTAAGGCAACCTATATCACTTACCTCAGTGTCATCAGCAGGGGAGACAACCTCTGGTCGACACATAACTCCGTCACCACACCGACTATAGGAACTAAGTGACATCAGAACGTCTAGCACAGAAATACACTGTAGAGCCACCTCCCAGGTCTTGTACCTATGGATTACAATGTTACATAACACTACTTGTACCTAGATATTACAATGTAATATAACACTACTTGTACCTAGAGATTACAGTGTAATATAATACTACTTTACCTAGGAATTACAATGTAATATAACACTATTTGTACCTAGGGATTACAATGTAAATATAACACTACTTGTACCTAGGGATTACAATGTAACATAACACTACTTGTACCTAGAGATTACAGTGTAATATAATACTACTTGTACCTAGATATTACAATGTAATATAACACTACTTGTACCTAGAGATTACAGTGTAATATAATACTACTTTACCTAGGAATTACAATGTAATATAACACTATTTGTACCTAGGGATTACAATGTAAATATAACACTACTTGTACCTAGGGATTACAATGTAACATAACACTACTTGTACCTAGAGATTACAGTGTAATATAATACTACTTGTACCTAGATATTACAATGTAATATAACACTACTTGTACCTAGAGATTACAGTGTAATATAATACTACTTTACCTAGGAATTACAATGTAATATAACACTATTTGTACCTAGGGATTACAATGTAAATATAACACTACTTGTACCTAGGGATTACAATGTAACATAACACTACTTGTACCTAGAGATTACAGTGTAATATAATACTACTTGTACCTAGATATTACAATGTAATATAACACTACTTGTACCTAGAGATTACAGTGTAATATAATACTACTTTACCTAGGAATTACAATGTAATATAACACTATTTGTACCTAGGGATTACAATGTAAATATAACACTACTTGTAC